>NC_056730.1:792598894-792728894 GCF_019279795.1 Protopterus annectens
AACAGCTTACTACCACTCCCAGAATTTGAACCATGGCTGTGTCTGCTAAAATAAATCAGTGTACATCACAGCTGAGTGTGCTATATATATATATTGCTGTGAATCTTTTCTCTGATTTCTGTCTGTAACTCTCCCATGGTTTTACAATCTGACCTTGTAATTACAACACTCTTATACAGGGTTTCCTAGACAGTTTTATTATGTAGCACTGTGCGGATGACAGTGATGGCTAATACCTTATAATTCAGAGAAACTGCAACATTAACACTGCCATACAATTCCAGACTAAACAGTACCAGTCCAGGATTTCAATCTTTTATTTCTAGGCACAGTTTTCATATCTGATAGACCTGTGGGGGGAATGTTTGTTAACACTACTTGAATGTTGCCACACATATTACCAGATTCCACATTATTACTGTGCTCACTCTGTTATTGCACATGCTCTAGTCATAGCTTCACAACATGGGGGTGGAGATGGGACATACTTTGCTTATTACTCTCATAACAATTTGGTGAGTTGTTAGAGTGACAGGTTTGTTCTTATAGATATATGTCTGACAGTTATGATGTCTGACAATCAGTTGTATGTCATTATTTGCTGCGTAAATGTCTGGGATCATCCCACTAATTTGCCACAGTAACAGGGTGACAGGCAGGGGAATTATGTCAGTTATCTGGACTTTCTTTTTTTTTTCAATAATAAATCTTTATTGTTTTATCATTTTCAATACAGATTCCAAACAAATACAAGACTGAAAATAAAAACCAACTAATGTATCTAACAATAACACCATAACATATATGCAATATTTACATGAATGCTTCCACCTGCAACACAAGTTTATGCAAACAGATATAAAAAAATTGAGATTAGTTCAAGTATTACACAATTTGTTGTTACAAAGTTCTCTTACAGAGTATAAATAACTCATAATAGATTTAGGTTTAAAATATTACGCTAATATGATATTAAATACTTGTTCCCATATTTTTGGGTTATTGATATTTTTATTGTGTTGATGTAGAAGTGATTTGTGGGCTAATATATGTCTCATAGCTAGAATTCTAAAGTTATCCCATGAAGTTTGGGATGGGTTTAACCAATTAGTAGCTATATATAGCTTCATTAATAAGAAGATATTAATAATTATGATACTTTGTGATCTAGAAAGTTCTTTTGGAGGGATATGCAAAATCATAAATTTCCATAAAAGTGTTGTACTTTGATAACCCATCTTTTGAAGTTGTATTTTTAAAGAGTTCCAAAGTTTATAAATGCATTTGCAGCTCCAGAACATATGAAGAAGATCAGAAGCTTGGTCTTTACAGAATGGACAATTTGGGGAGTTTTTAGAATTGAATTTATGCAGGCTAAGGCATGTATAATATAGCAATAACCCACGCCTGGGTGTGGGTAATGCGGGATTTAACCACGGTTGGCATGGTTTGGTCCCGAGGGCAAAGCCCTAGGGACCAAACAAAGACAACCGTGGGTAAATCCCACATTACCCACACCCAGAAGTGGGTTATTGCTATTATACTATGACATTATTTAAGAAAAGAAACAATTACTTTTCTTAAATAATGGCATTGTATAATGACTCTTTGCTGCCCTTCCGCAGCTGTCTGGCATCCGCGGCAGTTCTGATGTACTGCGCATGTCTATGCAGTACATCAGAGCTGTGGCCAAAAGCAACGGAGAAAGCAAGATCTCCATTGCTTTTTTACTGTTTCTCTATGTTAAATGGGTTTAACATAGCGAGACAGCTTTAAAATAAGCAACGGAGATGTCCGTTGCTTATTTTAAAGCTGTCTCGCTATGTTAAACCCATTTAACATAGCCAAACAGTAAAAAGCAATGGAGACCTTGCTTTCTCCGTTGCTTTTTTTTTAAACCTGTCTCGCTATGTTAAATGGGTTTAACATAGCGAGACAGCTTTAAAATAAGCAACAGAGATCTCCGTTGCTTTTCTTAAACATGTGTTGCTATGTTAAACTCTTTTAACATAGCGAGACAGTGTTTTAAAAAAAGACTTATACTAATGGAAAAAGTCCGGGCGACCGGACCTTTTTCCATTAGTATAAGTCGATTTACAATGTGCATGCTGGCCAATCAGTGTGCACGTTTTGGAATATTAATAGGAGGTCATGGTATAATACGCATTATTCCATATCATAACCTGAGTATGCATCAAATTTTGAAGAGATATAGATTTTGTTGTCAAATCTATTGCTTTTATTATTTGACTTTCTTCTATCAGTGGGATTTTTTCTTTCCAATATTTCGATAAAAGAACCTTATCCTGAAATTTAAACTCTTTTATTAATTTATTTGATACGGTTATAAATTTAACATCTTGTTGAAGAGCTTGCCACAAATTTGAGCATGTGGTTAAATCCTCATCTCTGGGTTTAAAATTATTAAAGTAGCTTATAAAGAGTTCCCTAATTTGTCTCATTATAACTAAATAATTTTTAGGTAAGTTTAATTATTGTCTTATTTGATTAGCTGAAAATTTGAGATATATGTAAATGTCAATTAAAGTTAAATTAACTGCTAATGGGAAATTTTTAAGATCTATTAATTGATTATTTAATCTCAAATTAGGGTTCCTATGAAAGGGTTGAAAAACCATCATATGTTGAGCAAGATCTAATGACTGAAATACATTTTTTATAGATGTTATATATACTTTAATGTGGTCCATTATCCCATATAATTTCAGCTTATCTCTTCCTAGAAAGGGTAATGCTTTAGGATTGATACTCAAATTTAATATATGTTTATAATTCAAGATTACCCATGTTGGTGCCCACTTAGTGCTACATACATCATAATTAGCAATTCTTAGGAGTCTATTAGAGTTTATTATTAAATAGTAAATTTCAAAATTTGGTAAATCCAATCCCCCTCTATTTTTTGGTGTCATTAATTTATCATACAATATCCTTGTTTTCCTTGGCTCCCAAATATATTTAGCTGATTCTTTATGAATTTGTTTAAAAAATTTCTTCGAAATTGCTACTTGAGCAGATCTAAAAATATATAATAGTCTTGGTAATATATTCATTTTAATAATTGAGACCTTCGCCAATACTGGTAATCTTAAATTATTCCATCTCCCAAAGTCAGATATTATTTGATCCCAAACTGTTTTAATGTTAATAGTATAAACATCATTATCATCTGTAGAGAAAACAATACCCAAGTATTTAATATTATCTTTGAACATTACCTGTCCCAACAGTGGCAAAAGTGAGAAAGGTTTGGGAGTTCTTAAGGGGAAAATATTTGTTTTTTTTAAGATTAATTTTATAATTAGATATTTCTGCAAAGTCATCCACTGCTTTTAATAAATTTTTAGTGTCTGAAATTGGAGTTGTACAATATATATTGAGATCATCCGCAAACACCGCCATTGATATTTTTGTTCCATAAATTATTGGGGCATTATGGTATACCTTCTGTTTAATATATAAGAATAAGGGTTCCAGATATATATTAAATAATAACGGGGACAACGGACAACCCTGACGTTTTCCATTTTTAATCTGTATTCTTTTAGAGAACATTTTATTAATGTATAAAGTTGTATAAGGATTGCTATATAAGATTTTTAACACTCAAACAAATTCTTGGGATATATTAAAATATGGTAGAGTATCAAACAAAAAACTGTCAACCCTTTCAAAAGCCTTCTGTGCATCAATAATAAGCACATAAATATTAAGATGTTTCTGTTTAGCATAAGCTATCAGTGTATGAAGTGCAAGTGTATTGGCACTAGTTGGTCTATTTGCCATAAAACTGTCTTGTTCCTTAGATATTATTTTATTCATTATTTTTTTTAAACTATTGGCTAGAATAGAGGTCAAAATTTTCATATCTACATTTATTAATGATATTGGTCTATAATTGTCAGGGTTTTGGGGGTCAGAATTAACTTTAGGTATAAGAATAGTTTTTGAGGCATTAAAATGAGGATCATTTATTTTATTCTTAATTATATAGTTAAATACACGCAAGAGTATTTTACCAATAATATCATCAAAAACTTTATAAAATTCCACTGTCAAACCATCAGGACCCGGTGCTTTATGTGATTTCATATATTTAATTATATATATTACTTCTTCATCAGATATCTGTTTAACCAAATCCTTCTGCATATTGTCATCTATTTTCAGAAAATTAATTGTTTGTAAGAAATCTTCATTGGTCCTATGTGAGGGTAGATCTTTTTGGTCACCATATATATTCGTATATATCTGTTCGAAAATATTAATAATATCTTCCGTTTTAGAGTAAATTGTATTTTTAAATTGTATTTCCGAAATTTGTACTGCTGTTCTCGATTGATTAATAATTCTAGCTAATGCCCTTGATGGTGTTTGAACATGGTTGGCATACCTCGCTAACATTCTATGTTCCTGAAATGTCAATCTACTATTTTGAATTAAGAAGAGGTCTTTCTGGTATTTAAGAAATTCCATTTCTGCTTGAGTATTATAATTTTGAATCAATTCTTTGTCAATTGTCTTAATTTTAGCTTCCAATTCTTGAATATCTCTAATCTGTATTGTTTTATAATATGAAGCTTTTTGCAAAAAGATCCCTCTTACTTGTGCTTTAACTGTCGCCCATTCGATATCAGGTGTATGTTGTTGTTTCTCTAATCTAGCCAATAGGTCTTTGAGGTAATCTGTAATTTCATGTATTATTTCCTCTTTATTTAACTGATTTGGGTTAAGAGACCAATTATAACATCTTTGCTGCATGGTATCTCTAGGTTCTTTAGCAAAACTTAATGAGATTTTTGAGTGGTCTGATAAATAACGTGCATGTATAGAGGCTAAAGGTTCAAAATTAATCATTGTTGCTGAAATAAAAAAAATCCAATCTGGACCACATTTTATGACATGTTGAATAAAAAGTATAATTATTTGTATTACCAGGGTTATTTAAATGCTTAAAGGGGTCATATGATTGGAAATCTTCCTTTATATCACTTATTGCTATTACTGCTTGTTTATTAAATGCTCTTTGTGGACAAGATCTATCCAACTTCGGATTTTGATAAGAGTTCCAGTCCCCTCCAATAATTATATAATATTTATCATATTGTGACAAAATTGGATAAAGTGATGCTATGAAAACTTGTTGATTATTGCAAGGTGCATAAACATTTAAAAGTAAAATAGGTTTATCAAGTCGAGTAGAAGAAAGAATAACATAACACCATCTTCCTTCTTTATCTGATTTAGAGTCTAAAATCTTCTCTTGATATTGATTTTTAATAAGTATAGCTACCACAGCACTATTAGTTTTACCTTCTGAGGCTACAATTTCTCTAATCCATTTCCTTTTCTTAATGTCAGCCCATTGAACATTAATTAAATGCATTTCTTTTTCTTTTTTTTTTTTTTGTAAATATTTTTATTCATTTCCAAAAACAAGAAAACATGAATGCAGGTTATTTATGACAATGAAGTATTTACAAATTCTTTAAAAAGGTAGGCTAAAACCTCTAAACAGATATCAAACATTAAAACCAAAATAAAGTATTTACTAGGGTGTCTATTGTTGACATATAATTGACTTTCTATACAATTGTTTCCTGACTATAATCTGCTGCAGTCATTATTCTCCAGTATTTCAGTTACTTTTTGCCATGCTACATATAATGATGTAGTTCTTTCAGTTCTTCCTTTAATAGTGTTCATTTCCAATTGCGATACTGCTGACACCATATTCATGAATTGCTTAAAAGTTGGAGAAGCTTTAGATTTCCAGTTTGATGTAATGTTCTTCCTTGCAATAGCTAGGAGAGTCCATAAGATTACATAAGTTAAACGCATTTCTTGAAGAAGTATAAACGACGCCCTAGCCTGCAATAATAAATGTAAAAATAACTTTCTTTTCTTTAAGGTCTGGAGCCCTTTTATGTTCCATGAGTCTATTTCCCACATTTAATGAGTTATTTTGTATAATAGAGGTTTAAAGGGAAAAACATAATATAAAGTTAAAGTGAGTTTAAAGACATATGTAATTTGGAAGCATTCTTGACATCCCATTCTATACCAGTGCCTACCCACTCTATCCCCGGACCAGGACATATATACGTCTTGTATAACGTAAAAAAACTGAAAGGGTCAAAAAAGTAAACATGTGTAATGTCATCAGGTTACAACAACTCAAAAACTTCCCATATATAGGACCTATATAAACTAATTTTACTTCTACAAAGTCTAATCTAAACAATCCCTACCAAACACTACTGTGCATCTACATCTCTTTTGTTAACTGCTATTTAAGTAAATCATACTGAAGATATAACATTAACCTAAACTTTCAGTAATTTTGATTAGCTAGTTGTACATAAACAACATGAATCAAATAAGATAATCGACAATTGTCATTCTGAAAAATAAGAGTCCAACATAGGGACAACATTGTTCTCTATCATATATGTATCAAATGAAGAGAGAGAGAAAAAAAAATAAATAAATATTCATACTGTATTGTAACCCTATATAAAAAGAGGTACAAACATAAAAACAGAAAATTAATTAACTTTCCTAATGAATATGTTAGGTCCTTCATTATTTATATACTTCAGGTCAGCTCTATCTCCTAATATTATAAAATGATGTCTAACTAGTGTAGTATATAGCTATGTCACATCTAATTAATAATATATGAGTTTAATTATATGTTCTATTTATAAATAATGTTAATTGTAATTTCTATATATGTATCCCTCACTAACATTAAAACAACTCAACATGTCCTTTCAGATTAGTCCTGAAATAGTAAACCAATACCTACTTATTTAAAAAAAAAAAGGAAAAGAAAAAAGAAAAGAAAAAGAAAGAAACAAATATTCCCTGTACCCCAATTATTTATTATATACTACAAGACTTTTTTTGTTATATGAAAAGCAAGTATAATCAAATGTTCCTATGTGCTTAAATTGCTGTAAAACATAATCTTTTAATGTTAATCATACTTTCCAATGCTTAAAACAGTTCACTTCAGATTTCCAAGCCTGGAAACCTTACAGAACACTCACGATGGGGGACAGTTAATGCAGACGGACTTCCGGAAGCGCCACAGTAAAATCCTTCCCCTCAGCAGCATCCAAGGCATTTCCGGTCTCTTCGTCGATGTAAACACTTCGTGAAAGTCATAAAACTTCGGAAAACAGACGCAGATAACCAGGATCAACAAACAAAGCCCTTATCTATTCCAAAAGAGGCCTAAAGCATTTACAATGAAAACAAAGGATTACCAAGACCTCAAGTCACAGCAACGGATGAATCTGACCTCGGACAGCATGTTAGTCTCAACAGAAAGCCAGATCAAGTCTCAGAAGCTGGTAAACACTTAAAAACTTTCAAAAAGACGATTTTGCCTCATTTTTCGTTGAAACAGAGTATTTAGACCCATCTATTGTAAATATTAACATATTAGGATATTTCATTTGAAATTTAATATGTTCATCAATAAGAAACTTACAGTATGGAGATAAAGACTGTCTAGCTTGTCTGACTTGTAAGGGCAAATCCTGTGCCAGAGAAATTCTATTATTATTCCACATAATATGTCCACCACTTTTTTTTTTGCTGTTATAAGGATTTTGCTGACATCTTGGTAATTAAGTATTTTAACATACACAGGTCTTGGGCTATTCGATGATTGTGATTCTCTCAACGCTCTATGTGCCCTTTCTATGATTATTTGTTTTACCATGTCAGAGTCATTAAGAAGCACTGTAAGTATTTGTGTTATAGATGGGATTAACTTATTATACTGTATGGATTCTGGAATTCCTCCAATAACTATATTTTTTTCTCCTGGATCTTGCTTCTAAATCAGTAATCTTTGTTTGAATAGCCAGAATGTCCAGATCATGTGTACCTGATTTTTTTTTTGCAAGTAAAGTTAGTTTATCTTCATTTTCTGATATCCGAGCTTCAGTCTTGTCCATTCTTTCAAGCATTTGGGTGCAGGAAATTCCAAATGTTTGTATTTGGGTAGTAAGCTCTTTCAGAGCTTCTTGAATGGGTAACAGAGTAGTCTTGATGTCTTCCATGTTTAACACTTGATCAGTGTTAGTTTTAATCCCTGGCTTTTGTTGTTCCTGTTGCTTTATAACTTTTTGTCTTTTGGAAATTACATCTTTCTCCGGTGACTGTAGTTCTGAAAGTTTTGTTTTAGTAGTAGTTGTGTCCATATTTTTTCCCTCTTTTGACATTTTATCTCAGTACAGAAACTTAAAGTGTAAAGAGCAAACGGTGTCTTTGTTTGATTCTCTCTTCAGAGCCAGCTAATCTACTATAATCCTGTTAAATATCATCTTATTCTTCATTTTTTTCTCTTCCTGCAGGATAGTTGAGTGAAGTTATAATTATTTTTTCGAAGATTTGTTGTTAAAAAGTTCTTGCTATCACTTCAGGGTTTAGATTTTCTCAGGTTATATGAAGAGCTGCAGTTCAGCAATGTTCACAGAATGGCAGCCATCTTTGAATCCAATTAGCTGGACTTTCTGACAATATCTGTACAGTTGTGGGGTGTAATTCTGCATACAGCTTATTACCACTCCCAGGATTCGAACCATGGCTGTGTGTGCTAAACATACAACACTTCACATCTCAGTTCAGTGTGCTATTTGGATTATGTTGTTTATCTTTTCACTGTTTTCTGTCTAAGTCTCTCTCAGTCGTACAATATGATTTTGTGATTACAACAGTCATATACAGACATTCCTACACATTTTATTTATGTAGCACAGTATGGGTAACAGTGCTTAATACAGCAGTACTATTAAAAGGTTGCAACACTACATTACCATATGATACCAGAGTAAACACAAGCAGTCCAGGAGTTAGACATTTATTGCTAGGCTGTTACCCTTTTATTTACATACAACTTATATGAGACTCTTCCTGCCATATTGTCTGGTTTATTCAGTACATGCCATACACAATACAGGTTTTATACTGGCCATTAATTTTCTACTACTTTTAGATTTATATCTTATGATAGTATATGCAAGATTATTACTAACCTGCCTCACGATCCAGCCTCTGCAGCCTACAGGCATGGACTTCCTGATTCATAGCCCACTCGTCTGCCACTATCAAAGACATAAGAAGAATATTTAGCCATACCTATCCATAATATACATGAGCTGGCAATTATTAAACAGGTACTAGTATGAGTACTTACATATGGCTGGGACATCACCCAACTGGCTAGCTTCTTGAATCCACTGATCCAAGAGCTCCCTCTTCCTCTGTTTCAGGTTGGCATAGTAATGCCTGACCTGCTCACCAGTTTGAAGGATGCCAGTGGCACTGGTGAGGTCACAGGTGAGACGGTCCCAGGCTTCCACTTTATATTGGGATCCCTGGTACTGGCCCTGCAGCAGTCTCTGTTCATGGTCTTTAACAAGGAGTCCTGCCATGACTTTGGACTCCTGGATGCCCCAGCATTCTGCCTGGAGGTGCGATCCTTCTCCCACACTGGCAATAGTGCCTATAGGAGGAAGTTGCAACCAGTTATGAGATGTTTTCCCACCTGTGGGGTTTAAATAGGGCCGATTTCCTGCACTTTGCTGTGATTAGATGGTTTTGAAAATGCTAAGCTATGGGCAAACTTGCTTACCTTAGGTTGGCATTGCTTAAAGGGGTATACCAATGGGCAGATTGATTTGGCCTACACATTGCTTACACCTAGTAAGCAGGGGTGTGCAATGCTTAGCATTGCTTATTTTAAAATTTGCACACTATTTGATGTTTGGCATTGATTTATCATTCATTACATGTTATATATTTGTTTAATATCCGTGATTCATGTGTACATACACTGTATGGGGTTATTATGTTTATTAGGGGATTTCACCACTTTATTACAATGACACCTCACATCTGGACTTAATGCAGTACTCCAGTTCACATATATATGTTATGTAGTAGGTTATACAACATAAAACTGTATATAGATTCCTTTGCCATGTAAATTGGGATTTTGCTATAGTGAGGATCTGTTTGGGGATAACTCAGTTTTGTGTACTGTTGTGATGGTTACTGGTTAACTGCTGTCACTGTCATGTACAGGGTCCTGGGTTCAAGACCTGCAAGGGCTGTTTATTTTGTTGCTGGGCAGAACAGCGGCTGTTGGATACAGAGTGGTTAAGGCACTTTTAAGCAGTTGTAAGCAGGTTTGCATGGGTTTGTGCAATGGTACGCAATGCTAGCATCCAGTTAAATATACTTACAGAGAGTTAGCTTCAAAATTGCTTAACCTGTGTGTGCATTGCTTACCCCCACACAAACAGGCTTAAATTTGTGTACTACTGTTTAAAACTGCTTACTCCCACTTACCCCCACACTAATTTAGAATGAAATGAAACATTGGTCTTGGGAAAGTGGTAGATTTGGACACTCTATGGATTTATCATTCATTACACATTATACCTTCATTTAGTATCCTTGATTCATGTGTATGTATACTGTGTGGGGCTCTTGTGTTCATCTGTGGTTTTTCCCACATTATTACAATGACACCTCACATCTGCACTTAATGCAATACTCAGGTTCACAAATATATGTTATTTAGTAGGTAATAGAGCAAACAAATGTTCATAAGGTGATTTCACATGGAATTTACTACAGTGAGAATTAAACCGGGAATGACTGCTCGCAAAGCAAATGCTCTGACCACCACACTATTGCAGCTCTGCTTTCATTGAATGTATCATGCTATTTATTTTCTTGTGCAATTTAAGCTACAGTATGCATAGCTAAGCAATGGGAAAACCCACGCACCTAAGGTTAAATCTAATCTGTTTGAAAAAAATAATTCTATACTGTTATTTTCTCTGGGAAGGGGACAGATTTAATATATTGCTATGGATTTCTGTGTGCATCTGCACATTTGGCAGACATCGTAGCAACCCCCATGCCTCTCAACGTCTTCAGGCAAACTATATGGACAAAGCTTGACAAACTGTGGTATAACTACGGACATATTTTAATTATTGCTCTTATAAACTTGGGACAGTTGCTAGAGTAACAGGATTTGTTTTAATATAAGTTTTCTGACAGATTTTGGTGTCTATGACTCATATGTATGCCATTATTCCACAGCTTCATTCCTGACATCATCCCTTGATTTCCCTGTACAAATGGGGTACAGGCCAACTGTCTGGGCAACAAATGTGGACATTATGCAATGATTTGTACAGTTGGGAGGTATGCAACCACCTATGAGCATTCTTGCTCATTGTTATTGCCGAACGGCACTTCCTGAGTGTAGGGACATGTGTATTGTGAGAGGTCTGCTCTCAGACACACACCCTGCACTCATCCATGCTCCATGTCCTTTTAGGCGGACATGTAGTATGTCTTCCTTACTATGCATGACATGCTGCCGTGCTGTTCCTAAATGGTCATTCCCATGCAGGAATAACTTATCTTGCACAGGAGATTAGTAAATCCCGGGGTGTCGCTTCCCTATATAACCTGTGCCCTTCTAAGCTATCACCTTCTAGTCCAGTTTGATTCCTCTATATCCCAAATACCTCATTGACCATAAGGTAAATGCCCTCACAACTATTTGATATTAGTATATGGTCACCAACAAAGATAACACTGTAGCCCTATTCTCTAAAAATGTTACTTTACTACTTGAAGATGGACCTCACATTCTGGGCTAACATCTTTACTATTAACAGGAGGAGATATGGCAATAGTAGGTAAAAAAAAAGCAAATAACCTAAGACATGAATCCATTTACCACTATTTTAATTTTGAATACTTACAGATTGTAGTGAATCTATACCTAAAGTGCTTTCCTAACCTCAGTATCTTTTATAACCTAAAGAAAAAAATCTCAATTTATATTAATCAAATTATTTTCCACATCAAATGTCTTGCTTTTTATTTTTCATCTTCTTACTAGTCTTCTAAAAAGATCCCAGTTGTCAACCTGCTTATCTGCTGGTATGCTTCTCATAAAACCCTTTAGTTTTTTTTTGCACAGATTATGGTAACATCTTCTCAAGTCTCATTGTGAAGACTCTGGCCCTAAGTTTTCATTCTCAGTGAAAATATACTCTGGCCAATAATTCAACAGGCTGCCTTCTGTCTAATCATTTAGCTAAGTATGCTATGGAGTTAGAAGGCACTCTGCAGAGAAAGTCTTTCCACACTGTTATACATGAGCATTGGTAGAAATAAACATTCCATAGCTTTGTAGAATTCCACCTGGAAGTCATTTCCTCAGCAGGCTTCTCTGCCTTCTTTTTTTTTTAATTACTTTCCTGGCTTCATTCTCTGAAATCCCTAAATTATTTTACTCTTCACTTCTTGCACCCTCCCCATTTCTATTCCCTTTCCAGTTTAGTATTTAAATTATTTTAGCAAATATATTGGTATAATAGGGATCCCTTAAGCCTTACACATCCTCTAAGTGTACGCCTTCTCTTCTATCTCTCATTTTGTTTACTATATCTGGGCCTGTTTTCCTTTCTCTCATTTTCCTTGCTATCACTTTTTTTTTTTATTTGCATGCTTCCACTCACCAAAATCTTTTTTTCTGAATAGCTCTCTTTCAGTCACTGATTCTTCTCTTCTATAATTTGCATTCAGAGCAACTCTACCTATCTTAAATTCTCTGTTGCTTCTTGCTTGAAAACGATTTATTTTGTTAATACATTTTCTTTTTAACTTATCTTCCCTCTATGTCGTGTTCTGACTTTATCTCTATACAATGCTGCCTGCTGAATCTATATTCACTGCATACCATCCAGTTCGATTATTTTCCCTCTGCTTTCTGCTATAGTATCTTCTATCAATGCTGCTTCAAGTTAGTCTGATGCTAAATCTTCTTCAATCCCATTCAACTATTTTTCACAATATCTTCTTCATATCTAATGTAACAAATAAAAGGCACCAGAAAAAAACTCACTTATGTCATAGCTATGCCAGACACGATGCCCTTTGTTTGACTAAGCATGACCTACGGTTTCAGGAACTCACTGCATGTAGACACAAATTTGTGTTTTTCATATTATCTTTGACGATTTGCCATGACATTTTTGTTTGAGCATCTTTTGTTTTGCCAATGTCTTACTATCTTTAATGTCTTCATTTCTTGTTGCATTTAGTTTTGGGACAACTGTGGTGCATTGCTACTCCTAAACATTTGTTGGGTTTCAGCTGACTGAGTACCCTCTTCCTGGGATATCTACTTATGCTCTTGCTATGTTCCGGTTGAGTTTTGCTTAACTGTGTTTGCATTTTTTGGAGGCTTATCTGTGTTTCTCTTGAGTTTCATTTAATCAAGTTCTACTGAATGAGGAGTTCGTCTAACTCAGCATTGCATCTTTGATCAGCTTGAGAATTGTGTTGCCTAGGTGTATACTGATTATTTGTCAATATGAGAACTTTAGTTTCTGTTCTGTGGACTTCTTTGGTAATGTGCTGGTGAGGTCAGTCTTTATGTAACCTTGGATTTCAGTGGAATTTGCCTTAGTGGTCTGTATACTTCAGAGTAGAATATGCTGAATGGTGTTTTGGCAGAACCCATTCAACTATAAGAATGCTGGGATTTGGCCTTACTATTCTGTGCACTTGGCCATGTAGATTTACTGACATTCTTGGCTTACTGGTTTATTTTTCTGCATATTTAGAATAAATTCTCTTCTTTAATTCTGGTTATTGCAAATCTTTGAACTTCCTTCTTTTGGGAGAGATAAGGACCATATTTAATTTAAGTTGCAAGAGAGCTATATCTTATTTGTTTTGTAATTCATGTGGATACATATTAATTATTTGCTGTTTGTTTTGATACTATGGATAATGGATAATTCAGCTGTACAGTTTGCTGTTTACAATGAAATACTGATTGCTTTGTTAGCACTTTACCTGTCTGATATTTAAACTCTTTTTATTCATATGTCATTTAATTTTGTTAACAGTAATTAGGAAATAAGCATCAAAAATACTTCTGACCTTCCCCACTAAGTATATTGTAGCCAAACTGCATATTTCACATGCACTTACTTTTAACATGCTATGATATGTGAGCTACTTCACATTCCTGTAACTTATTCTTTAGATATCAACATAACTCCATTTATTTTCTTTCTTTCTTTGAAGTTCAGTGATTTCCCTCCTGTAATTTGCAGTTGTCACAGACAGCCTCTGTTCCCTATCTATGTTATTACACTGAAATTTCCTCCTAGTGTTTCAGTTCCACCTTCAATATTTTCCTCTTGCCATACATGATGCATGCACAATAAGTGTTTTTTATTAGTATTTGTCCCATATAGCTAACCTGTTTTTCTTACCCTCTCATTTAGCACTGTCCTCATAATGCATCATTTCCTATTATTGCTTCCTTTAAAATACAGTGCTATTCCTTTCGAGTTCTTCCTAATCAATATTATCACCCATTTTTGCCGATTTTTCACATAAAAAATCTTGGTTGATGTCTTATAGCATCCCCTTGGTAGTCTTTAGTTTCAGCAATGTTTGAATTTTTGCTCTTCTGTGAAACATTCTATAATGACTCAAAGCCTTTGTTCTTATTACATGCAATGCTTTATACTACCTCACTGAGAAAAAGCAATGTTTGATATATTACAGTCTAACCCTTAGGTTTTCCGTGCATATCATATTAATCTGTGGCACCAACAGTATTATCAGGAACATCTGTCTCACTCATTCTCAGCAAATGCATTTCCTCATTAAAAAGATGACCCCTTTTTTAGGTTACTGTCTGGCCTCAAGGGACTTAGCAAACAATTAGCAGTCTTTATCCTGTTTGTTCATGCAAGTGTGCACACTCACTCACTATCTCTTAATCTCAAACACACACAAACTCACACACACACACACACACACACACACACACACACACACACACACACACACACACACACACACACACACACACACATTGACCTCTGAATAATTCTTTCTAGTACCTTAGTGCAAGAACATTTTTTAGCTTCTGTGATTTGCTTCATTCACACACTTCTGGAAATATGGCTGTAACCAAATGAAGGCAGAGTTTGTTGTCTCCTTTTTTTTCCAAGACCTAAAAGTATTTGGCCTCTTATTCTACAAATGATGTATGATGTCAAGCACCCATGACTTACAGGTGGAGCATATCATGATAATTTGAGGTGCGATAGGATACAAGCAATGATATTACCTGCATATTTGTTTACTGTAATTATTTCATTAATCTGTTGACTATATTTAAATATTCTTACTTTAACCACACTAAAAGTGGGAGAGTATTTCATTGCTGAAGCTACCACTTTGTGATTTAAAAAAATAGTATAAGACTCAGTTATCTTATCACCCAGACTGATAGTGTTAGTGGCTGTTGAGATAACATTTTTTACCCATCTAAGGAGATTAACAATTGAGTAACAAAAACTTATCCCAGCTATACACATGGCATGGTGTCCATGCAGAAGATGTAGCAATGAATGTGACTTTGGAAACTTCTCCTGTTGGCTAGCTCTTTCAGAGGGCCACATTCCTTTTCTTTAGACATCTGACCTCCCCATGCTTTTGGTATATTACTATTGCAATGTTGAACTTAGAACAATACATGGATCTCTTCCATCAGGGAACAACATTTTCAGGCCCATAGTCTCTGCAGACTGAAGGACAAGAATTATCCATCTGGGTATCCATGATTTTAAACATCTGTGGAGTACACCCAAGCTTAGAGCATACAATTGCTGCAGTGTTGAACTACAAACACTACATGTGGATCTCTTTCTCCACTGAACACCGATTTATTTTATTTCATTTACATTATTTTAGTTTCCATATTTTGCTTTTGTTTACTAGGTTTGTCTGACTAAGTTTAGCCAAAAAAATATTTTCACCAGAGGCCCAGGGAGAAAACCTCCAACATGTCGCAAGCATTTTTAAACAGACATTCAGTAATGCACATGAACAGATATTAAGTAATATACATGAACAATTACACATATATTTGCCAATTACATTCCATTCATATGAAATAAAGAAAACTCTTCCAGCAGTAAAATGTACTTATGCATTCAGTAGATCATGAACATTGAGCATTTGAAGTAGTTTATTGGTGGGTTTGTCAAACAGATAATAAATCTTAAGATTAGTGATTAGAATGCCAAATAAATGGAAGTCAGGGAAGAAATTTGTCAGGGCAATAAATGGAAACCTTGTAGTTAAGAGGTGGGGTATTAATTAGGATCATAGACAACTATATATGGCTATCATAAGGTTTATATTACACATAAAGTGGTGGGTGACTGGCAGTATCACAAAACTATGTATATGGCTGGGAGATGCTAGTTAAAATATTCAGATATTGGTGGATACTTTGCCATCTTAGTAATCTCATATCTCACCACACTTGGTTGTTAACACACCATCTGACATCCCTTATTCATGCTCTACTTAACTACTACACCACCAGTGCATCCCCTCAATATATCACCGAACCTCATCAGTACACTTAACATTCATCTCTTCAGACTTAAATATCTAGAGTATTCACTCAGCCTCCCCAAAATCAAACCAAATGCTATATTAAAAACTAAGATATTCTCAGCAACATTGTTCTTCATAGAACACGTCTGCCTGAGTGTTGATATTTAACCAAATCCTGGTCCATCTAAAGTGGTCTCAAGCACAAACTGCTGGTCCAGTATAGCCCAATCCACAATTCAGCAACCCCCCCCCCCCCAACATCACTAGGTGCACAACCAAAACTGCATCTCAACAAATGCTTGCTAACAGCACTGGCTTGAAACTAGTCCATATCAATATCTATAGCTTTTGCAATAGGCAGGAGATATCCATGCTAGGATAAATCACTGCTCCCTTGCTGTATTAGCATTCACTGAAACTTGGTAAAGTCAAACATTAAAAATGAGGATACTCTCCCACTGGGCTATATTATAATAAGAACTGATATAATAAAAATAAATTGTGGTATTGCATTGTCATTCCAACACCTTAGAGGTGATATGAAAAAATATATAACCACTACAGATAAAAACTGGTCATACAGGAAAGTAAAGCAATTAGAAAATAGCAGAGACCAGTTAATACAACCAAACAAAAAAACAAAAAAGTTTTAATATAGGTTAAGAGCTTTCACACTTAACAGGTTTTTCATCAGACCATAAAAATAAACAAGCATATTTAAATATTCAGTTAATGGACAAGTGCATGTGACTTCAATACAGGTCTTTAAGGAACAGTGTCATTCAAACCTAATCCTTTATCATTTTGTAGCTCTAAAATCCATTTTAATTCTATACATTCAGTTTTGTTAGAAATATCACTACCCCTCAAACAATATGCAATAGTTGTAAAACAAAAAATGTAAAAGAACGTACTTTACCTACAGTACAAACATGTTTTGCCAATGCATTAGATATCTTCTATTTCTGCAAGTGTTCTAATATATGTTCTCTGAAAGTATGATTAGTCTTACCCACAATGAAACACAGGCAAGATGTACATTGGGCTAAATATAGCAGATTAGTGCTATTATAATCTGCATAACAATTACATTTATACATTCAAACAGTATCAGGATGTATAAAAGTTGATATGAAAAGTACAGGTGTGTAAAATCTTAGCATAATGGTAGATCTCCTTGCCTTCACTGCTGCAGTATTCTTAACAGATGGGATTCCCTGTAGTGGAAGCCCAAACATCTAGCCATTCTACCAAAGACTACTTGTTGATTTTAAAAGGTACGCCAAATGTCACTCAAATGATCCATTTGTAGTAATAGGGCATAAAGGTGATGTTCAGGCCTACCATAATCAGAGCTGAATGCCCCAGTAGGAATACAGTCCAAGAAACCTAAGAGGTAACCTGTATATCCAGGAAGGCAAAAGAGTAGGAAAATGGAGGGCGAAAGTGAATACTGCAACAGTGAAGGCAAGGGCATCTACCATTATGGTAAGATTTTATACAACTGTACTATGTCCTTACATTCACAGCTGCAGTATTCTTAACACATGGGAGAGTGCCAAAGCTGAAGAGGAAACTTTGGAGGGAGAAGGTGAAGAAGTCCCCTTCGGCACAAACAATGTCCCCTCACACTAGCAAATCAACAACAATACCCTAAGTACCCATGAAGTGGTAAGGGACCTGGGATCACAAGTTGAATGTAACCTTAGCTTCATCCACCACATGTCTACTGTAGGAAGGAAAGCTTTCTACATAGAACACTTGATTAGTAAAGGCATCGCATCAAGAGCAAAAGAAGTTAAAACCCCCTATACTCGGCAATTATCTGACCATCATTGACATGTATTGTACTAAGCACCTGCAGCAATTAGAGAGATTTCAGAGGTTTCTAACAAAGAAGATCAAGGTTCTCTAGCATGTTCCTTGCACAAACTGAGTAAAGTCCCTGTCACTATACTCTGTATCATATAGACTTCTTAGGGAAGACTTATGCCTGGCCTACATAGCAATCCAAAATCCAAACCTAATGAACTTGCTGCATATCTATAAATCAAATGGGAGTAGGGCTACCCATTCCAGGGACCTAAATATAGCCTGCAACTTAAATAGGACATGCTGGAGAGACAGATTTATCTCCCAGTGACTGCTGTTTCTTTGGAACAGGCTACCAATTTATGTGAAACAAAGCAGATCTATGACACTGTTCAAGAGGAAAATGAATGAGTGGATGGGGCACCATAAATTTTTACCAGGGATCAAGCCCTCATCTTTCAGGGACATGGGCAGTCATCACTAAATGCAATACTGGGTATTGACTAGCATTTGTATGGTATTACTTTGGGATGAAATGGCTAAGCTTAAAATGACCTCCAGGCCAATAGTCTAGTAATCTCCTATGATCCTAAAAAGCCATGAAGAATGGTACTAGCAAAACAAGCCCTAACTCTAGAGATACCATCCAACTTGTAGTAGCCACAGCTCTAGTAGAATGAGTCTTAACTGAAGAAGGAGGACTCCTGATGTGAAAAGTGTAATAGAAGGGAATAGCCTTAGAAATCCAAGAAGAAATAGTTTGCTTGGATACAGCAACTCCCAAAGATCTAGGATGAAAAGAAACAGATAACTGATTAGATTTTCTAATAGCCTTAGTCTTATCCAAATAAATCCTGAGTTGTCTAGGCACATCCAAAATATGAAGTACACTCCACAGTCAGATTGTGGACAAGGAAAAAAAAGTAGGCATAGACTACCCCGTCTATGGAACAGGCTGCCCATCCATGTGAAGCAGAGTTCCTCCCTAATTCAAGTGCAACTTGGACAATTGGATGGGAAACCAGAAATTCATCCCTGGTTTGGCACCAATTTTCTCTGATGCAAACAGGTAACCTGTAAATGGTTCATCTCCCAGGCCTATGCTTACACTTATCAACGGTATCAGAACTCGTCAGAGATTTGGGATGCATGGCTAGGCTTAAAAAGGCCCTTGTGGTCATTAGCCTAATAAACACCTATGAACCTAAGATTACTAGACTGATTCAGTGATAGCTCATTAATCACTTTAAGCATAAAAGAAGGGTTAGTGTGCAAGGACACCCTGTCGTCATGAAAGGCAAAAAAGGAGGACAAGCCATAAGGGCCTGCAACTCAGACATCCATCTGGGACAAGTAAGAGCTAACAAATGAACAGTCTTCCAGCAACAATGTAACAAGGAAACTGAAGCAGCAGGCTCAAAAGGAGCCTGAGTCAACTTCTCCAAAACAAAATTAAGATCTCAGGGAGGAGGAACAGGGTTCCTGGGAGGTCTAATATTAAGGATGCCTTTATGAAATTATTTAATCTCAAATATAGAATCTAAAACAGGAGAAAAAGGTAAACAAGCAGAGATAGCTGATATGTGGGGCTTAATAGAAGATTAGGCCAAACCAGCATTGAGTAACTCACACAAATAAGAAAGAACCAAGGTAAAATCCACAGTAAATGGGTCCAGGTTATGAGTGCGAAAACAAAAAAAGAAAACATCTTCCATTTGGATAAGTAGGATTTCCTAGTAGTAGTTTTCCTGGACTCCTGCAGGATTTGTAGCGCATCCTCAGAAAAAAAGTGTCTGTGAGGAATCAAAATCCTATCTCCCGAAGTGTCAGCTGAAGTGTGGACAGGTGGATATGGATGAAAGATCTCCTGTCTTGTGTGATTAGATCCACCCTGTGAAGTAACTTGTGATGATTGCCCCTGGCTAGAAGCAGAGGTAGATGGAATCAGTTCTGTCGTGGCTAAAAGGGAGTCATCAGCAAGATTTTGGGATCATTCTGTTGAATTTTGAGCAGGACTTTTGGAATGAGAGGAAGGTGAAGGAATGCATAAAGAAACACCCCCTTCCAAGAAAATGAGTGGGCATCCACCTTCCAGACTAGAGGACCTGGGACTTGGGCACAAAACAGGTGAATGTCAAAGAAACAGTAAAGGTTCCAAGCATGACTTAGTTCAAAATATTTAATGGGTACAAAAAATACACAGGGTAAGCGCTTTCACGGACCAAAGCTCTGCTTCATCAGACCATAATAAAGCATGTCAGCAGTTACTCAACATTTAAACCTGTTTCATCCAATACAAATCAAGTTTGAGAATGATGTAATAATTGGCATTAATTAATACAAATGTACAAAAAAACATATTTACATCAGTTACTGATATGCTTGGACTGATAGACGAGAATAAATATAACCATCTCATTCATAAAAAAGCATGCTTACATATTTGGTTAAAAACTCAAGCATCCTAATAAAAAACATTAATAAAAAGTGTTTGACTACAAAACATCTGATTCAACTTATTTAAAACCTACTAATGCTTCAATGGTCTAGCTCTTAAAAATGGTTTAAGTGAAACTCTGCTGTTTTAACCAGGATACCTGTCAGCTTGCAGTTTTAGTATCCACTTCTGCTCAACAGATTCAGTTCTATTGTTGAGGTCTCCCCCTCTAACATTGACATGTAAAGTTTCTACAACAGAAAACTTAAACCTATGTTCACAGCCTTCCTTCATCACATGCATAGCTAGGGAATTAGACTCTTTAGAGTCCCTGATGTCACGAAGATGCTCTAAAATCCTATCTTTGAAGGGTCTATTCGTTTTGCCAATATAATATGCGTAGCATTTCGTACAAAAACTAAAATACACTAGATTCTTGGTATGGCAGTCAGCATAAAAATCAATATTAATAACAAAACCTAGCTGTGGGTGTGTAAAATTGCCTCCTGAATAGATATACGCAGAAGCTGTACATCTTCTACATGTGAACGTGCCCACTCTTTCTGACTGCACATGAGTGTTATGTTTCAGGGGTCTATAACATAGTTGTTTCTTCAAAGATCTATTATTTCTAAACGTAAAATCTGGCTTATTATTGATAACACCTCGTAACTCGGGTACTGTTAATAAAATGTCCCAATTTGTCTTAATGACATCACATACCATATGAATATTGCTGGCAAATGTCAACGGCATTCTCAGTTTTGTGCCAACAGTATTATTTGTGGATCCACCATCATCCATCAGATTAGAAGTCAGACCAACCTCTGTCCTAGTGTCAGTGCTAAAGAATGGTCTACACCTACCCATCCTCTCCTTCCAGGCTTCAGAAATCTGTGTGTCTATGGTGTCACACTTGTAATCCCTACTCAAGAACTCTTCTTTCAATGAAGCTAGGGCAATGTTCAAGTTAGTTTCTTTATTGTGAAGATGCATAATACGATAAACCTGCCCCTTAAGGACATTCAATTTTGTATGGTCCGGATGCATACTGTTGTTGTGCAGGATACTTTTTTTTCTAACACTTTTCCTGTAAACACTGGTAGTGACAGTGTCTAGCATATCCCTGTTGATGTGCACATCTAAAAAGTCTATCTTGGTAGCTGGATATTTCTGAGTAAACTTTAGAAAATAATTTGTACTATTAATGTACTGAATAAACTCCAACAATAAATGCTCCATCCCTTTCCAAAGCAAAAAAACATTGTCCACAAACCGTACATACCAACCAACTGAGGAGCTGTATCTGTCATTTGTAAGTATGTGTTGTGTCTCCCATCCTACCAGAGCCAGGTTGGCATAGCTGTTTGCACAAGCTGTGCCCATAGCCACACCAACCTTCTGCAGGTAATGTACTTCATTGAAAATGAACACGTTGTTCTCCAGAATGATTTCCAAAAGACTGCAAATCAGTCTGCCCTTGTCATTAGATACATTGTGTGTGTGTAATAGAGACCTAACACTCTCTATTCCCCATTCATTGGGTATCACGGTAAAGAGTGACGCAATATCTAGTGTAACAAAGAAACACATACCATTAATGTTACCAAGTTGGCAAGACAGCTGAGCAAGGAAATCTTTCGTATCCTTTAAAACAGTTTCACACTTATTCAAAACAGTTTGTAGATTTTTCTCCACAAAAATAGACAACAGTTCTGTAAGCCAGCCCCTGCTGGACACAATAGGTCTCATAGGTGGTCTATAAAGATCTTTGTGTATCTTGGGGAGCCGATATAGCATAGGAGTAATGGGATTGTTGACTTTAAAATACTCAAACAATGGCTCTATTATTAAACCAGTAATTAATAGATCAAATATTAAAAACTCAACTTAATCTATAACACCTGTCAAAGTATACAACAGTATGGGAACATAGGTGTCTGCGTCTGTTAATAATTCCATCATCAATGAGATATGCAAACATTTATCCAGCACAACTATGGCTCCACCTTTATCAACTGGTCTTACTTCAACACTATTTAAACATTTCAACTCAGATAAAGCCTGCCTCTCATCAATAGTCAAGTTAAAAATACAATCATTCTGTTTATCTAAAAATTTTTGTCTCAGTTCCCTCTCACAGACCTCTGCAAACAAGTCAATAGTAGAGTTGGGAGGGGGTACAAATACACTAGGTTTCTTAAAAACACTATCATTACAAAGAGCATCCTTCAACATTGTTTTCAAAGTTAAAGTCCTGCTAAACATGTGTAAATCTTGTAGGACATCATTTAAAACTGCCGACTCTGCTGGTACAAAAGTCAAGCCTCTATTTAGAACTGCAGTCTGTGTCTCAGTTAACACAATAGATGAAATGTTGTATACTAAACCTGTTTGGTTCTTTTCACTGTCCTTGCTGTGTCTTCCTCACTCTGAATCCATCTTATCCTGGGATTCTGAAACCGATTCCTCGATATCACTCATATTTTTAGTGGTTCTTTCAGTAAAAAAGAATTGGAACCACCTGCTGAATCAGTCAATGTCATTGCTTGAGCTGCTAATACTGGTAGAGGTGAAGCATCATGTGCTCCACTTAAAACTTTCGGTTTTACAGGAGCACTACTCTTAGGGATGACTGTGGAGCTGTTGCTAGCAGCATCCATACTGTTAACTTTAACTCCATTGAGACTCGGCCGAGTCAAAGAAGTTTTGGATAGCTCCTGTTGCTTCTGTGCAACTGCTCCATGAGGCTCAATGTAATGTGTGCACTCTGAATGCCTCCCACTTCCTGTTTGATTTGAAAACGCTGCATTCTGTGAGGGACTGTCTCTAGACCAAGAAAAGACATCACCCCTTTCAAAATCTAGTTTATCTCTCTGAACTTTCCTGATTTTAACATTGGGCAGCCTCTTGTCATAAGAAGAGATGTTATTAAATAAACTGTCCATCTTATCAGTTAGAACATCCATTGGATATGTTTTATATATTTTATTTTGTAGTGCTTCTATCTGTTGACATACATCCACCTCTTCAGGTCTGAAAAACTCAATCAACAGCTGCATATATTTAGCACTACATTCCAAATTCAGCACTTGCCAGCGTCTCAGTAGTTCAGGATATGTAGATCCATATGTTGGCATTGTTAAGACTCTCAGCCCTCTAGGTACAATCTGAAGGTTTAGAGAAGCCTCTAAATGATACCTCTGCCACTGCAAGCATTTATATTTGTATAATGCATTCTCCAGCAAATGATAGTCAGTATAAAAGGCTTCTCTAATGTGGGCATCTAGCACAGGATAGTTAGTAGTCAAACTGATATCTCCATTCAATAAAGGTTTGCTGCATTCCTCTAGAAAAGCACTCAATCGGTGTTGAGTAGGTCTCTCTCTCTCAAAACATTCATAGAATTCTCAGATATGAGAGTGTTGCCTTCAGCCATGCTCAAAAGTGAGTAAAAACCAAAATACAACTGCAAACAAACCTCACTTTTGACACAGGAACCAACTGTGAAAATGTAGCAAATGTCAAAGAATGTGAAGTTGTCTGTTCAGAGGGGAAGCAAAAAGATCCACTTGAGAATACCCCAATGGTGGATAATGTCCAGAAACACATCCCACTGAAGCATCCATTCACGGGACTGAGTAAAGGATCTGTTAGGAGTGTCTGACACAATGTTCTGACTAGAAAGCATATAAACTGCCTGAAGAGTCGCTTGATACTTGACAGCAAAATCCCATACCAGGGTACCAACAGGCAAAAAAGATAAGCCTGCTTCCCCCAGAATATTTGAGATGGACACCTGCAAAGCCTATTTGGATATCCTGCCATCAGGACCCTCATCAGCTGCAGCAGAGAAATTTGACAACACAGCTGGGTGAACCACTAGGTTTGTAACAACCTTGGGAGAAACACCTGGCAGAGGCTGAACAGTAGAAGATTCCTGTAGTATCTTTTTCACCCTCTTCTTTCCTAATGGGTGATCCCCCCGAGGTGGGAGATTCCTTTCTTTGTATCTTTATTGAGAGGCTTAAGACACTGGTTCTCAAGATACAAGGAAAGGAAAGAAAGTTGGAATGAATGCCTGACAAATAGAACAAGACATATGGTCATGAGAGGCACCTAGACAAAATGATGCTTATCATGCCAGTCTTTATGGGGAATCTGTCTCCCACATAGGCATTTACCCTTCCTGGATGACATTAATCCCAAGGAGCACAAAAAAGTAAGAGAAAACAAAATCCCCAGTGGGGAACTTATCTGCAACTTCAAAAAAAGTCAGCAAACAGGGGTAGGTAGTCACTAGAGACTGAAAATACATTCAACTGCCAGAAAGCAGATGCAGATAAACAGACCGATGGTAAAAAGATACTTTCAGACTGACAGCAAAAAAGTTCTGATTATGGTAGGCCTGAACATCACCTTTATGCCCTATGCTATGGAAGGAGCATTTGATTGATATTCAACGTACCTTTTAAAAGTAACATGTAGTCTTTGGTAGACTGCCCGGATGTTCAGGCTTCCACAGCAGAGAATCCCATCTGTTAAGAATACTGCAGCAGTAGGGGGATTAAGATGGCTGCCAACCTATGACTACTGCAATCCCCTGGCTCTCATAAAACTATCCTAAGTAATTTTGGTACAGTGCGCATGTAAACATTAAAATATAATTAATCTACTAACATAATCAACATCTTAGATGCAATATATCAACAAACAGTGGACTCCGGCACCCAAAGAGAGAAAGATTACTTTGGATCAGATCAAATCCTTTCTGGTTTACTACAACCACGAGGATCCTACTATTAGAATCTCAATTCTAAAGAAACAAGAAAGGCCTAAGATGTCTAACAAAACCAACAACATGGACACTCAAACTACAAAACCTAAATTCTCAACAATAGCTTCTCTGGAAAAAGACACTTTATCTAGAAGACCCAGAACTGGAAAACTACAAGAACCTAATAAACCGACAGTTAAAACTAAATCTGAGCACCTTACAAACCTTGAAGAAATAAAACTAGCCCTTCAACCTTTACAGCTTGTGATACAAAATGTTTCTGATCAATTGCAAACATTTGGAAACTCTATTAATCAAATAGCAAGCAGAGTTGAGAAAACAGAAGCCAAAGTTTTAGAAAACAAGATAAAACTTGACCAACTTCAGAAGGAAACAGAATCAAACTCAAAACATCTACATGAGATGCAACAAAATATTATTTATCGGAAAGCAAGATCCAGGCAAAATAATGTCATTATATGAGGTATCCCAGAGCAAATCCAACAACCAACACTCCTATAAATGATCCAACTGATCTGCAAGCTCTTACTGGAAAATGCACATGAAGCTAAAGAGATAATCATTGAAAGGGCTCACAGAGCAATCCAACCTCTATTGAGCACAGATTAACCTAGACAGGTCTACATTAAACTTCTTAATTACCAAGATATCTCCAAAATCCTATTGGCTGCTAAAAAAAAAGAAGTATGTCACCTGGAACGGCAGCAAAATATTCCTCGCCCAGGACCTACCTTTATAAATTAAATAAGAAAGACAAAAATTTGTCTCCAATTTGTGCCTACCTGATCCAAAAGAAAATTAAATTCTAGATGAACTACCCTAACACCTTACTTTTTCAACATCATGGCCTTAAATTAACTTTTTCTAATAACAAAGATGGAAAAAAAACTTTATGAATGCCTTTAACGAATTACCTAAAAATGATACATCCAAATGCTGAATTTCTTCCAAGACAGTCTTCAAGTTTGTGACCACATGGAAAACTCTGCTTGCTATGGTAAGAAACTAAGACTTTAAAAATCATCTTTTTTCTTCTTCGTTGACATAAGATTGGTCCAAAGATATAAAGGAACAAGCTTCCACCCAGAATCTTTTTATATTTCTCCTGCTCGCAAATGAACTTTTTAATGGCACATAGTGTCGCTCCTAAATAACATATCTCTTTCCCCCCAGACTCCCTCCCACACCTTCTTAAAGTGACAAGAACATCAATTAACCTCCTCAAGTTGTTCAAGTTGTTCAATACTCGCAACATTTGAGACTCATATCAACAGCCTTTGCACAGAAATGAGGTAAAAGTGACTTTAATCACAAGATTATAATTAAGTATACCACCGCTATTTCATACTACATGTTGTCATGTTCACACTACTGAAATGACTGAACTGTGGTAAACTGTGAAAGGTTAATTAAAAGTTCATAATACAATTGTTTCTTAGCTGATCTCCATCAACTAACTAAACCTGCACCTTCTTTAACTATTGCATTGATACTTTTGTCAAAACTCTGTTACAGTTCTCTTCTAAGTTGATCAATCCCTTGCATGCTCAAGCTTTAAAAAAACCTGTCTATACTTGGGAAAAACAGATCTGTA
Source organism: Protopterus annectens (assembly GCF_019279795.1). Taxonomy (NCBI): domain Eukaryota; kingdom Metazoa; phylum Chordata; order Ceratodontiformes; family Protopteridae; genus Protopterus; species Protopterus annectens. The sequence goes on from NC_056730.1 coordinate 792,626,048, forward strand.
GGAGTTTTGTTGATCTGAAAGGCATTCTGCATACCTTGCTTCATAGAAGAATTGCAGACAATGTTGGAGACCAAACCATTTCCTTAGATAATAAATGAATTTAAACCAGGATAAAAACATTAAATATTTATATTTACTTTGTCAGTGCCTCTTTAAACTTTTATTCTTAAAACCAGATTCACTGATTTGTTTCAATTATCAGATACAGTGTGCTTCTTTGGTGCAAGTTATGCTACTGCAAATAGGGTATACAACTGGTCACTGAATCCTAATCTACTATCAAAAAAAGATGTGATACAAGAAATATATATCATTTTTGATGACCTTCTTGCCATGCCTGATTTTAATTGGTTACCTGTGACATTCACCAGGCCACTATAAGATGCTTAATTGGGGGATTTCCATTAATAAGGCTTCTTACTATAAAAAAAAACACATCACTAAAGAATCCTCAATTAAAAATACAATTACTAAACAAGAGGTGGAACTGCAATCAAATTACAACCAGTAAATGGAAAAACAAATAGTCTACCTTCAGAAAGAACTATATTTACTAAGCAAGAAACACCTATCCTTCCAAGAAATAAAAACTCTTGCAAACTACTCAGAGTGGTCTTAAATGCCATCCTAGTTCTTGGCAAGGTTAATAAACAGGTGGAAACTTTCCACTATCATATCTGAGATGTCATATCAAGATAAGACCTGCTACTCTAGTCAAGACATAGTCCACGTATTAGAAGACAGATACTCCCAATCCTATGGTGCCTCTAATCTTCCTTTAATGGAGCTAGATTTAAACCATTTCCTAAAGTCAACTGAACTTCTTGAAACTTAACCAAACTCAACAAGATTCTCTATCATGTCCCATTACTTAACAAAAAATAACTATGGCTGTCAATAACCTTAAACCGAACAAAGCTGCAGGACCAGATGACCTCACAACAGAACTTCATAAGACTTTAAGCCAGAAAAATTCAAACATCCTCTTACTCTTACTTAATTATATTAATGAAAATAGAATCACAGACCTCTACCTGAATACCTCTAAAACAATTTTTATTCTTAAAGAAAACTCTGACCCCAAATTCCATGGAATTATAGGCCTATCTGTTTTATTATTAATCTAGATTTGAAAATGTTTGCTTCAGCTTTGGCTAACAGACTCAAATCTATTACCCCTTTTATAGTTTAACCCAACCAATCCAGATTCAACCAACATAGGCGTACATTTGACCATACTTTCACACTGGATGCCATAATAACTCTAGCTAATAAAAATTGTTCCCCATTATTTGCCTTGATAATAGACGCTTCTAAAGCCTTTGGCACACCTAATATGGACTTCTTATTTTCGATCTTGCCCCATTTTGGTATACCCCTGCAGTTTATTCAAGCCATTAAAACACTTTATTCCAATGCCCACACTATTTTACAAATTAATAAATGCATATCTGCCTGGATCGATATCCAAAATGGAACAAGACAAGGTTGCCCAATGTCCTCTTACCTATTTAATCTTTATATTGAACCTTTATGTTTACTTATCATTCAGAAGACATTCTAGAATTTTCCTGTTCTCTACAATACCAGAACTGCTTTATCCACCTGTACAGATGATTTAAACTTGTATTTCATGCTTCCTAATGCTGACCTACAGAAAATCCTGAAATCTATAGACATATTTTCAAAATTCTCAAATTACAAACTAAACTTAGATAAACCATAAATTTTTCCAATCAACCCTTCTTGCCAGCTACCTATTTACCCACTACTAATGAAAATCAAAATAAACCATTCTCTATACTATCTAGGAATATCCCTTCAACAAGACTCTAAACACCTCTATCAAAACAATATTACAAATCTCTGGTCAACCATACAACAAGACCTTATTAGGTGGAATAAACTCAAACCTTCCTTTCTTGCAAAAGTGGCTATTAATAAGATGAACATCCTACCAAGAATACTATATGTTTCAATGCCTGTAATATAATACTTTACAACAATGTTTTCAAAACACTACATTCCTGTATATCCAAATTCATATGGTCTCCCAAATAGGAAAGAATTTCTTACAAAAACCTGATATACCCTAAAGATAAAGGGGGTCTTGCTCTCCCCGACTTCAAGTTATACTATGACATAATCAACTGGAACATGTTGCTAGCAATCTCTGACTATAATCCAAACAAAAAAAAAAACTTGGAATCCAACTTGGATAGAATTATTTTATAACTATCTCCAAACATTCAAATTTAATTGCAAGGCACTTCTTTTTCTCAACAAAGTGAGCTTAAAAAACTGTAAAATACACACCACTCTAAAACATAAGATTATCACCTTGCAAAAACTCTTTGAATCATTAAACTTATCCAGTGACTTTAATCTTTTACAACCACTACATCTTAACCCTACTTTTAGACTAAACAATAAAATGATTAACCTCTTTCCTTAAAGAAAAAAGTTTACTAGACTTTTTCCTCTTCAAAACCAATCCATTACTGAGATGAGACTAGAGATAAACCTTCCTAAAAGCTATACTATTATCTTAAGACAAATTACAGAATTATGTACAAAAATCTTGGAAGACCCCAATCTAACTTTGTAAAGCATAAACACATGTAAAACTATATGGGATCTACTTTATTTGAAAGAAAAATGATTTCAAATCATACAAATGTATTGCCTCTATTAAATGCAAAATGTTATGCTTTTCTTGAAATACTGCAAAAAAAAAAAAAAAAACTAGACCCAATAATCTCAACTAATCAAATAATCTGCTTTATTCATATAACTTCAAAATTTATCCCCTTCAATAAACTCAGTTATACTCAAATCATATTACTAAACAATGCTTATCTTACCCCAAACTTATTAAACAAATTTTACCCAACAACTTCCCCTTTTTGTCCATATTATGACAAGCAAAAGGTTGCTCTTTTACATATTTTCTGGAGTTGCAAATGTTCTTATAAACTCTAGTGTTCATTTAGAGTTAAAATAGAAAAAATGGGCTATGAGAAAACTATCCTGTCTTGGAAATTTACTATGCCAGACATTCCCCCTTCTGTATTAACAAAGCTACAAATATGTATTTCAATCACTCTGTTTACCCTAATCAAATTTTAAATTTCCCTGAACTGGAAAGATAGATTCCAGCTTTCTTGGTCTGGATTTAAACAAATGGCTATTAAGCATTTAATGGCCCCAAAATACTTAATGTTTAGCCAAAAACTACACCAGAATTTTATTGAATATTGGGATGAACTGTTTGACCATATTCTCCAATAATGATCAATGCCTGCTTTTAACTTTTTGGAATTGGGCGTCTAACCTACTTATGATAGCAAGAATACATTTTTTCTTCCTCTTATCCTTCCAATACATAACTAAACTATTCTGTCTTTTTCCTTTATTTACTGCTGGCATTTAGTCATCTAGATCAAAACTAAACTTTTGTATTACCTAAACAGGCAACTAGCACACTTGTATAGAGTTTATTTATTGAATGTTGTACTGTTTTTTCTATATGTTCTTTGATTATATGCATGTATTCACTGTGATGTTTGTGTGCATTTTTTATGCTTTAATATTGGAAAGATTAATACAATAAAGAGATTTTTGACAAAAAAGAATACTGCAGCAGTCAATGTAAGGATATCCAATGCATCTACAAATATTAGAGGATCTACAAACATGAGAGCCTATTCTATCAGATGTGGGACAGGGGCACTTATTAAAATTATATCAAAATTGAAGTTTAAGGGATGGACCATATTTAAAAGAAAGCCTAGGTCGATCACCTAGCAATTTCCTAAACCCTTCATCAACCATCAAAATAAACAAATTCTACCTCAAAACAACAGAACCAAATTAATATCACTAGAATATGTCAAAGTCATCCTACAATTATTAGAATTCAAAACTTCTTTCTTACATTCTGATTCCCATGAACTGAAAAAAGACCATTGTATAGTTATGTCTATGTCAGGAAAAATCTTTAATAACATTATCAATTTCATCACTTGAATACCCTCCATCTTAAAAAATCTCCACACATTTCATTAAAAAACATAGATAAAGTATTATTGTTTTTGAACCTGGCAGCTGTAATGAATTGGCCCTTTAGGACATTTCCGTGAACATGACTGGGATGCATAATCATTGTATGTAGTGCATCATTTTTCTTATATTGTTTCTTATATAAAATAGTAGAAATTAATTGTTAACTATCCCTACTAACAAGAACATCTAAAAACTAAATAGACACATCAAAATATTTAAGATTAAACTTCAAAAATAAGGTAGTTCCATGTAAGTAATCAAAAAAAATCATATAACGCTTCAACAGATCTAGTCTGTAGAATAAAAATATCATCCACAAAACATCCATAATATTTATATAGTCTACAAATATATTACTGGTTAAAACCATATCAAATTCCCAATAGGTTAGAACCATATTGGCATATGTATCATTCTAAGGGGATCCAGTATCTGTCTGCTTGGGATGACATGGTTGACAGACCACGATGCTTTGCCAGAGATGGCCTGCAACTATCGCCTCTGGGATTCTGGATACTGGTTAAGGCTCCTGCCACAACTATAGTGCCTTTTTTAGGCAAGGTTCAAATGACAAATTCACCACCGTAACTAGAACAAGCAAGTAAAAACTGAGGGTAATGCTACTCAATGCTAGAAGTCTAAATCACAAAATGCACTCACTCGAGGCACTCCTTAAAATGGAGAACATCAATATCTATACAGTGACTGAGACCTGGTTCAAGGCTCCAGAGAGGACCCCAGCACTATCAGGCTATAACTCATACTACACCTTTCGGTCATGTAACCTGGACCAAAACACCAAAGGCGGAGGTGTGTCCATATTCATTAAGGACATCCACACCTCCAGGCTAGTTGCTCAGCATAATGCATCCGAGGTTATCCAAGTGAAATTAACTCTGGGCAAAACTGCAATCCAAATTGTAGCTTGCTCCAGATCCCCCACCATGCCCCAGGATTCCCACTCCTCTTTTCTTGATGTACTGGAAAATATTAGGGTTCAACCAAACACCCTAATAATGGGCAATTTCAACTACCCCACCATTAATTGGGAAAACTACTTGTGTACCAACACCTTAGCTCAACGCTTTCTGGAATTCATAAACTCCAATGCCCTGGATCAACTTATCCACACCCCCACCAGGGGCAACAATATCCTAGACCTAGTCATTACCAACATGGGTGACTGGTGTTCCACACCTGAAGTCAACTGCTCGTTGGTCCGATCCGACCATAAGCTAATCACCCTTGACATCTACACCCTTCCCCCACCCCCTTAAGGAAACCATGGTAAAAACATTTCTCCAACGCCAACTTCATGCTTCTTAAGACAGAAGTGGTGAACTTCTTGACACCCATGCAGATGGACAATACAGGTAAACTGCTGAATCCTACACAAATGCACTCTATAAGCACTTACACGAGTGCATGGATCGTGCTATCCCAAACAGAGCCAAGACACTATCCTCCAAAAAAAGGAAGCCAATCTGGTGGTCCCCTGCTATAAACAAATTGTACAACAGAATGAAGAAACTGTTGCAAAAGAGAGTAAAATCCTATGAGCGGAGGAGCTCCCTGGTCAGCCTCAGTAAGAAGCTGAGATCCCTTATAAGATCCTCCAAAGCTAGCTACAAAAAAAAAATTGACACTAATTTTAAGGACAACCACAACGCATTCTAAAGCTATGTCAAGAACCTCGATGGCAACACCCAGATCTGCTCTGAGTTACAGCACAATGGCATGAAAATTACAGAATCAACTGATATTGCCAACATCCTGGCAGCTAGGTTCAGTGCTAACCTTATCCCCCCTCACCCCATAAAAGGCCCATATCTATACAGGAAGAATGCAGAGTCACTGTAATCACAACTACACAGGTAAAAGCTGCACTCTCTAAAGCCAAAAACACAGCATCCATGGGACTGGAGAAAATCCCAGGCTGCGTTTTACATGAACTTCAGAAAGAACTGGCTCCCTACCTAAGCACCATGTTCAGTCATAGCCTCACATCGGGATTTGTACACACTGAATGGCGCACAGCAACAGTTATCCCACTACACAAAGGGGGAGCCACCACTGATCCCAGGAACTATCACCCTATTAGCCTGATGAGCCTGGTCTGCAAGGCTATGGAACATATCATCATGGAACTCATAAACAAAGACATTGGTAACCTCCAAACTCTGGATCCCACCTAGATTGGTTTTGTGAAAGGCAGATCATGCCTCCTGAACCTGATTGACTTCTTTAAGGCAGTCACCAAAGCCGTAGATGAGGGTAAGGTGGTTCACACAGCCTGTCTTGACCTCGCCAAGGCTTTTGACACCATCCCCCATTCTGGAATAATAGCTAAACTCACTAAACAAGGTATAAATCCCTACATCACAAGATGTGCCAACTGGCTCACTGACAGAACCCACACTGTAAAAGTTGCAGACTCCAAATCTGACCTCAAGCCAGTGACAAGTGGAGTACCACAGGGTTTAGTCCTGGGGCCTCTCCTGTTTGGTATATACTTCTCTGAAGTACAGGCTAACACAGAAGGCCTCTGGCTAATGAAGTTCACAGATGACTGCAAACTAGGAGCCATAGTCAAGTCCCCAAATGATGTGGACATCCTACAGAAGGGCCTTGCTGAGACAGATGCCTGGTTTCAGAGCCATGGCCTCAAGGTCAATGCCAAAAAGTTCAGTGTCATCCCCTTTGGTAAAAACTCTGTACCCATCAACTACCACATATGCAGCAATCTACTTAACACCGAATGTGTGATAAGGGACCTCGGGACCCAGGTGGACAGTAGTCTCTCCTTTGATAGTCACATTGCTACAGTAGTCAGGAAGTCCTTCTACATGGCACACCTCATCATAAAAGGGTTCTCATCCATGAAAAAGAGGTCATTGTTCCCCTCTACTTGACACTCATTAGACCCATTATAGAGTACAATGCCCCTTTTGGAATGTACCTTACAAGACATCTGCAGCAGCTGGAAAGGCCACAGAAGTACCTCACAAAGAGGATTACTGGCCTCAAATAAATGCCCTACACTGACCGTCTCAAAAAACTCCAGCTTTACTCCATAGCATATCGCCTACTCCGAGGTGATCTCTGCCTAACATACAAAGCTATGTCAAACCCAGAGCTGTTGGACATGCTATACCTAAAGAAATCCCAATCTCTCCAAGCTGCACACTCTAGGGATCTAAACTTTTCACCACAATAAACAGGACATGCTGGAGGGATAGATTTCTGTCCCAGAGACTTCCCATACTCTGGAACAGGCTACCCATCTATGTCAAGCAAAGTTCTTTATTAGAACTCTTCAAGACAAATCTTGATGAGTGGATGGGAAATAGGAAATACACTCCGAGGATCACTTCTGTGTCTCTGCTCGACAGTGGCACAGGAAATAACTTTTTTGGGTGGCGTAAGCCAGGGAAACTTGTTGGCTAGGCTTATGTAGGCCCTTGGGCTGATAGCCTAGTACCTACCTATGAACCTATGAACCTATGTTCCCATAAATAAATCTTATAATTAAAGATAAATACATTATTTTCAAGAATAAGATCCAGAAGAAAACAAATTAAATTAATCTTAGAGTTAATATAATCAGTATGACATGACAAAAAAGTCTCACATTCTCCACGTCTATATCATAAAGTATGACTGTGAACAAAGAGTTTACATCCATAGTCAGAAAAATACATGTATCAACATTACTAAAATTTTTATACCAGTTACATAAACTAGAAACAAAATGCTTAGTGTCCTTTAATACCATACTAATCATATCCAACAATGCACATAACATATTTTCTATATAAATGGACAATGGTTCTGTCAACCATCTCTGCTCAGATACAATCGGTCTCATGTGGGTATCTAAACAACCCCTATGCATTTTCAGAAGTCCATACATAACTTGTGCCATAGGATGTTCAATAAAAAAAAATCATAAAGTTGTCCAGTTATCAAACTACTCATATGAAAATTATACAAATTGTCTTGAACTCTCTTAACAATGAGTTCAATTGAAACTTCAACATAACAGCATAAGTGTCAGTATCAGAAATCAAAGACATACTTTCGAAATAAAAGCTCTTGTCTATTACTGTTACAGCTCCACCTTTATCTGCTGGATGAATCTTAAGCACTGGTGATTCACATAATGCATTCAAAGCAGCATGTTTACTAAGTTTTAGATTACAAAAACCTGCCTTACATTTAGTAGATAAAACATCATAAACATCATGCTTGCATGACCTCAAAAAAGTATCCATAAGAGGGTTATTAGTAAGAACAAAAATTCTAGGTTTCTTAAAAGAATTAACACAAGTTTAATTTGGAAACACAGTCTTAGGTGTAACATTCCTAGCAAATGACTTCAAATCAATGAACACATCAGTCAGACTAGAACGGGTTGCTAGAATGAACGATAAACCTCTATTTAATACACTGCATTAATCAACAGTCAGCATAACAGATGAGATATTTACAACTAAACGTTCAGGATCTTATTGCATGTAATAACACCTTGATTCAACTGCACTGATGTCTGCATCTTCTTGCCTTTCTTTTGCCCTCAACTTGAAAATCAATCTTTCCTCATATGCTCTTCTGTCCTCAAAAGCTGGGGTAAGGGAGGAAATGGTAAAGGGGCAAAAGTGGAGGAGTGAGCTGTATTTGAAGCACGCACATTAGATAACACCCCAGAGTCAAAAAGCAGATAAATGGCTTCCTAGTAAGCCTATTGCTTCATGAGTAAAGTTAACAGCAGGGGTATTAATAACCGGAAACTTTGCCACAGATGTATGCACATTACCAAATGGAAAATCATCCTGTCCATGAACATTACCATTGACGTCTGTCTTACATCTGAGGCATGAAAAGATGCATCCTTCTTGGAAATTAAATAAATCATGTTGTAACGTCCTCTGTTTGATGTTCTGTAGCCTTTTGTCATATGTTGCAACATCACCGCACAGATCATCCAGTCTCTGTTTGCAAAAATCAGAGGAGTACTGAATATTCGGGTCTATATTAGAACACTGAACATTCAAAATGTCAAGTGTTCTAATATCGAACCCTAGCAATCAAAAAAAAAAACATCGAACAGGGACCTAGGGGAAAAATTCACTGTTTCAAAACACATATATACAACACAAGCACACCAAACAAACAGCAATCCACACACATACACCTAAACTCGTACACCTAACCCTATACTAAACTATACATACACCACTAACTATCCACTTACCTTAACTCAAACCCTAACCCTAAGGTCCGTCACTATCGCACAGTCACCTCAACCACGCCCTAACCCTAACTCATCTAATCCACCCTAACCCACACGTCCACACAATTTCACACTTACCTTACCTGTGCCCTAACCCTAACTCACCTAACCCACCCTAACCCACACGTCCACACAATCGCACACTTACCTGAACCCGACCCGTAACTTTCCACCAGAGTGCTGAAAATACCAAAGCAACAGAAATGGACAGCCAGATTCTTTCCCTACATAGAATTCGGTTTCCTGTTACTTTGATATTTTCTGCATTCGCTGAAAATGGGTCGATATTAGAACACCAGACATTTCAAATGTCCAGTGTTCTAATATAGACCCAAATATTCATATTGTTCCTTAAAGTAGTAATCTCTGTAAAGAATGAAAACTCAGCAGGTTTAAAAAACTCAGTCAGCAGCTTCATATAATTAAAGGTAAGTTCCAGATTCAAAGAGTGCCATTGCTTCAATAAATCCAGAATGCTGTTACCGTATGTAAACATTTGCAAAATATGAAGACCACTCAGAACCATTTTAAAATGAAGGCATGCTTCAAGATGCAGTCTTTGCCACTGAAGTCTTGTATATCTGTAGAGATAATTCTCTAGTTCTTTTAAGGAAGAGACAAATCAATCAGTGTTAAAAGGAACAGAGTCCGATTCAGAAGTCACACCATTCAGCGATATAGATTAAGGATTCCCTTCCACTTGCAATACACAATTAAAATGATCTGCATGTATAGCAGGTATAGAGCCACCTGGGTTTTAATCAAGTTCTAAGACAACACCTTTGGCAATGTTCCGTAGGTTTAAATAACAAATGACAATAATGTAAAATGAAAAAAATATATAACCACTACAGACAAAAACTGGTCACAGAACAAGATAAAACTAGTAAAAAATAACAGACGCCATTTAACACAGCCAAATGTAAAAATAAAAAAGTTTAATATAGGGTATGCACTTTCATGCTTAACAGGTACTTCATCAGACAATAAAAGCAAGAAATAAACAATCATATTAAAATATTCAGTTAATGAACAAGTGGACATTACTTCAAAACAGGTCTCAAAGGAACAGTGTCATTCAAACCTAATCATTTATTAGCTTATAGCTTTAAAATTTGTTTTATTTCTATACATTCACTTTTGTTAGAAATATCACCACCCTTCTAACCAATATGTAATAGTTGTAAAACAAAAAATGTAAAGGAATGTCCTTTACCTACAGTACAAACATGTATTGCCAGGGCATTAGGCATCTTCTTTTAGAGGTGATACACTGCCCATATGCTATCCCACAAATTGCCCACATGCTATCCCACAAATTAACAATACTGAGCTCCTCATCACATTACTCTACATATCCCTGCTGGACAAATAACCATCACAGCTGAAATCATATCATCTTGGGTATCAACTCCCATCTCCCATGGATCCATTTTTGTAGTTGATATAAATGCTGATTGGCAACCTTTCACCAGTAAATTAAAAAAAAAAAAACACTATAAACCTCAATGGCTTTACTCAACACATTGATGCTCCTTGTTTTCCTAATGTATAATAAAATAGAATGTCTTAAAACAACTGCAGCAGTTGATGGCATTAAATAGAGCTTTATTTCTATAAATAATTGGGTTTAAAACACTTCTGGTTGATATTTAACTGAATTCCCAGATGGACTTCATGAGGGATATTTGCAAATATAGGAAGCAATCTATGGATTCAATTACTGACACTGCATATCTAAAACATTTTAAAACATCAAGATAATCCAAATGCAGAGTAGCACACAAACGGAGACCGGAACAAGCGTTGTAAAAATATAAAAGTATAAACCAAGCACCATAAACGCTGTTCCTAATGGCAATAAAACGAAAGATAAAACTCCAGGAGATAATATAGACAAAGTTCGTCGCACCAGGCAATCCTTCAACTTCAATAAAACTTTTATTCACATAAAACACAAGTGAGCGCTTTCGCCAAAAGGCTTCTTCAGACTTATACACAGTACGAAATGCTTTAATCATTTAAATAGCCCTCCTTGAGCTATGATTGGTTAGAAAATCTACATTTGAGGTCACAATGCTGTTTAAAGCGCTAGTTACATAGTAAAATATTTCTGTTTAAAAACACAGTTATAAAAGATAAGTGAACATATATATGGAAAAGCACAAGTAAATCTGACAATAAGACAATGGGAAACATTAAAAAACTGAGACCATAAGTGCTTAAATAAACATGACTATACTAGCCATGTTTAAAAAATGCTATGTGCTATAACATCTCAGTTAAAAGCTAATATGGGGAAATTTAGCTAATAAAAAATAAAAAAGAATATGTACTATAAAATGCATTAGGGAATATTCTGTGCAAATAAATAGTATGAACTAAGTCTACTTTAGAAAAGTGAGTGATGTTTACCTAGGTCTGTGTATTCCCCTACTCTTTAGAAAAGGTTTAATCTGGACCTTATCATTGAGACCAGGGGGTTCATCTGCTCTCCATCTAATAATCCATCTGGATTCACATTCCAATGTTTTATTTATTAAGTCACCACCTCTGGAACCTTGCATCAATGACTGTATAACATAAAATTTAAAAGTGTGGTTATCTCCTGCTTCTTTACAATGTCTAGCTAGGGCATTAACATCTGAGCCTAATCTAATGTGGTAGTTATGTTCCCTGATGCGTTCTTTTAAAGTACGATTGGTCTTCCCAATGTAGAACGCCGGGCATGAGTTACAGATGGCCAAATAAATAACATTTCTGCTCTCACAACTAGTGTTGGTGTGAAAATTAAACCTACGTCCCGTGTTCGGGTGTATGAACACAGTATTCAAGTTTATGTAATTGCACTGATTACACTTACGGCAAGGTACAGTGTTCAAATCAGTTCCCATGTTGTTCTTCCTATTGTATATATACTTAGGCCTGCATAACAGGCTCTTTAAGTTGGGATGATTTTTATACACCACTCTCGGGTTCGGTCCTACAACCTTACCGACCTCCCTGTCTGATAGTAAAATGTCCCAATGCTTAGTCATAAGCCCTTTTACTTCTAGACTGACTTTACTAAAAAACATGGTGGCTCTAGTATCATTCGTAGGTAGTGTAGTTACCCCAGGGTGTTCAGACTGTTCTGAAAAATAGGGTCTCGCTCTATCAGACCTTAAAAGATTCACTTCAGTAATTGTCTCATTGATCTTATGTTCGTCATACCCCCTATCTAAAAATCTCCTCTTAAGCTCCTCTACTTCAATCCTATAGTAATCATCACTGGGATTGAGCCTAGACACTCTCATAAATTGCCCCTTCAACACATTATTAAAAACATATAGGGGATGCATACTTTGTCTATGGAGTAAAGTATTCCTATGACACCCCTTTCTATGAATAGAAGTATTGAGTAAACCATTAGTCAACCTATATATTTCAATGTCCAGATAAGAAATCTTAATTCTGGAGAAGTTCAAAGTGAACTTCAAAAAGTTCGTAGAAGTGTCCATATAGTCGACAAAGGTTCTTAAGGAATCTTCATTCCCTAGCCAAATAAAAAAGAGGTCATCCACAAACCTACGGTACATACCTACAAATTCCTTAAAATGAGCATTCTCATACATAAATTTGTCTTCCCATGCCACCATGACAAGGTTGGCGTAGCTATTGGCACAAGATGTGCCCATAGCTACGCCATCCCTCTGAAGATATAAATCATCACCAAAAACAAAGACATTGTTTGTGAGGATGGTTTCAAGATACAGAGCAACCAACTCTACCTTCTCAGCAGGAAAATCTGAGTGGGTACGTAAATATTCTAGTATATAACAAATGCCCACATCATTGGGAATTACTGTAAAGAGGCTCACAACATCTAAGGTCACTAAAAATATGGTTGGTCCTCATTCAGTTGTTTTGTAAAAGTATACAAATCTATCAAAAATTGTTTACTATCTTTAAGTATGCTAGCATTCTGATCTACAAGTGGTCTTAATAAGCTCTCCGTGTATATTGAGAGCAGTTCCGTAACCCACCCCTGGCCTGCCACAATCGGTCTCATAGGGGGGCTCATATAGGACTTATGAATTTTCGGTAGCCCCTGGATGACTGGTATAACCGGATTATTCACTTTAAAATACTCATATAGTTCCTTAGTAATATAGGAGGACATAAGGAGATCATCTAGCATATAGTAAACGTTAAATACTTTATCCGTTAGCATTTTGTGATCTATTCTATGATAGAAATTCTCATCGTTCAGGAGTTGTCTCATTTTCTCATTATAATCAATTGCATTCATAAGTACAATAGGACCACCCTTATCGGCTGGCCTAATGACCAACTCTTCATCATTTCTTAAGTCATTTAAAGCTTTCCTTTGATGGTAATTTAAGTTCTGTCCATGTCTTACGACCTTTTTATTCCGAAAATGGTTATATATATCATTTTCTAACACCTTACCAAATACCTCAATCACAGGATGTAACTGTGGTACATAAGTACTATTTGCACGAAAGCCAGTGGGCCCTGTGTTATTCCCCTGACCAAAGTCCAATTTCAGTTGTACATTTCTAATGAACATCTTAGTGTCAATAATGGTCTCATCTAAGTCACTATTATTGGTAGGAATAAAACTGAGGCCCTTATTTAAAACCTGTTCTTCATATTTGTTCAAAACTCTACTAGACAAATTTATAACTAGTGAGTTGTTTTCTCCCACATCTTTTTCAACGTGGGACCATGATGTTCCTCTATAGAGCCTTTCCTCTTCTGTCTGCCCCTGCTGGCAGACCGTCTCCTTTCCAAAAAACGATCTTGGGCTATAGGAAATGGAGTATTGACCTTGTTGGTTAATAAGGAGGTATAATTGTCCTTCGGTCTAACCACTACTTCTGTTTGTGGTGATTTACTATTGGTAAGTGTATTAGTACATAGCACAGGCTCACCCAATATTTCAGGGGCCCCTGGGTCACCACTATCCTCCCCATGTGTTCTAAATATTCCATTGCCCACTCTAGAGACATTATCTCGTTCATCTACTGGCAATACAATGCCAGCATTTAACACATGTCTATCGTCCTGTGTACTATCATTACTGTTATGTGGGACAAATAATTGATTGTTTAAAGCACATGACTGATTTGCAACACCATTATCATTAAACAAACCACTACTAGAATCCTTTTGTGTGTAACCTCGGGATGTTACTCTTGCATAACTGTGCTGATCATTACGTGACCCATTAGCATTATATGCATTGTTATTTCTTTCCCTCGGCCAAGTAAAAACCTGGCTATTTCTAAAATCGCGTACATCCCTGGTTATTTTGATCTACTCTACATATCCCTGCTGGACAAATAACCATCACAGCTGAAATCATATCATCTTGGGTATCAACTCCCATCTCCCATGGATCCATTTTTGTAGTTGATATAAATGCTGATTGGCAACCTTTCACCAGTAAATTAAAAAAAAAAACACTATAAACCTCAATGGCTTTACTCAACACATTGATGTTCCTTGTTTTCCTAATGTATAATAAAATAGAATGTCTTAAAACAACTGCAGCAGTTGATGGCATTAAATAGAGCTTTATTTCTATAAATAATTGGGTTTAAAACACTTCTGGTAGATATTTAACTGAATTCCCAGATGGACTTCATGAGGGATATTTGCAAATATAGGAAGCCATCTATGGCTTCAATTACTGACACTGCATATCTAAAACATTTTGAAACATCCTTTCAATATACTCATATAGTCTTATTAAGTGATTTAAGCCACACTTCTGTTGATTGGAATATGTACTCATCAGTACACAAGATGGAACTAGATTTTGTATATATATTGCTTATTTATAACCTAACTCAGGCGGTTAATAATTCTGTACTTCAGGTTAAACCAGTAAATTGCCATATAACAACTAAACTGGCTTGAATTGCCTCATTACCTCACCTAATCTCAGCTAACCATATCCCGCAATATAGTACACAGTCTACAAAAATGTCAACCCTGACAAGAACTATTCAGCATTATGTACAATCGAGATAATTGTATTCACAACACAAACGTCTTCTTGATGTTCACAAGTCCAGTAACTCGGGAGGAGATGCCCTACATTCTACTAACATTACTAAAATATAAAACTCAGTCTCTTTCTCACTCAGGTTAACTAATAACTTCCTCACCTTCCAAATTGATTTTCAATACCTATCAGATTGTTGCTCTACCCCAACCCCCAAGTAACCTCTCACAACTTCTATACTATACTGTACTATTCTATATTATACTAAACCCTACCAAACTTTTCCTATATACATGTAACAAAACCCACTAATAAATTCAACTTTTATATTTTAATTTTTCTCCACCTGAATTGTTGACTTTCCTGTCCCTTGCTATAATTCTAGTATTTTTTTATGTTTATTTGTAAATATCCAATACCTTGATTATGTAAAATTTTTGTACATGTATAACTATTGTAACTGTGCATTTAAAGTAATTCATTATAGATTCATGTTATATTTGTAGTGTTTGTGGAGCTTTTCTCCCAAGGTATCCACTGGAAAAAAAAATCTGTCCACTTACACCTTCTCTGTAAAGTAAATGCTAATAAGTAAGTCTGACAGATGGCACAGAGGTTAAAATTGTGACAAGTAGTTCCTATAGCACAGAGTTTGATTCCAACAGTTATCAGTTGTTCTCAGGTCATCCCTGAAAAGGGACTGTATGTCTAGTGGGCCTACCTAGTTAACAGACTGGATTACTAAGTAAATAAATATTGGTAGATGTTAGACACATCAGAACCTTGGTTGTGTGATTGCCTTCAGCATAGGTTAAAAACAGGTTAGGTTTACCAGTGTATTAGTCCAGAGTAATAGATGGCTAAGCTGTGGAGCATCATTAACTATTATACAACTGTTCTGAAACTACCCAGTAAAGTCAAATAACCCATTGGCTAAATTGAGTACTTTTAGTGATGGAAAACTACAAGTACAATCATAAAAATATCCGTCGTGCAAACAACTAAATGAATTTTAACATTTTTCTATTCATACAATGGTGAAAAATGTATAAAACAATAAAAAAAACAGAAATCAAAACAACTACAAGTTCATAGATTTATACTAAGCCAGTAGAATGTGAACTTTGCAGGCATAGCCAATAATTTCCACAAAACAACCCTTAAAGATGAGCTAGAATTTCATCAATGATTGCATGATACAGACTTAATTTGGGAGACATCATTATGATATCTTCAGTTTGAATTATGCCAGAGGTAAGGGGAATAGGTAGAGATTAAGACAAACTAGGAAAAATGAAAAGAAAAATTGAACTTCACCTTACTTATACATCAGACTATCAAAAACACCCGAAAGAAACTTGGGGCATGTTATAGAATCAAACACACCCTGACAGACAGCTACAAAAAAACATGGCATCTACATTCTTTTTACTGTCTCTAGTGTACAGCTTTTCAATCTTGACAAATCTGCAGCCAACATTTAAATCTAAACTAGAACAATGTTAGAACAAAATGGAAAGGTTTATAATATGTCTGCCTTTCTAGTCACACAAATGCTTTGCCATAAAATAACTATACTGGCTTGAATTGCCTTATTACCTCGCATATACTCATCTAATGATATCCCACAATATAGTACCCAATCTACAAAAATGCCCTTGCATAACAAACTATTCAGAGTTATGAACTATCAAGATAATTATATTCATAAAACAAACATCTTGATATTCACAAGTCCAATAACTTAGCAGGAGATGCCCTACGTTCTACTTACATTACTAAAATATAAAACTTAGTCTCTTTCTCACACTGGTTAACTAATAACCTCCTCACCTTTTAAATTTGATTTTAAGAAACTCATATGACATTTTTGGTTTTGTTCTTGCTCAACCCCTAAGCAATTTCTTAAAAATTAAATATTATTTCTGACTGATACCTGTTAATTAAATTTGCATAAATGTTTTCAGCTCATGCAATTCTACTAAGCCATCTGTAGATATTGTCAGTATCACTACCTACAGCAATTAGACAGGAGAAAATCTTGGTTACGTTCAGTGCCCCACGGGGTTCTGTCCTAAGCCCATACCTGGTTAGATTGTATCTTTCAGACCTATTTGTTTCACCTAAGGTGTTCTACAGTCTATATGCAGATGATCTGAATGTGGGTAAACTGATTACAGGTGTTACAGATAAAAACTTGACTAAATCGACCATTTGGGCACAGGAGAATACTATGCTGATAAATACATCAAAAACTAAGCATATGAGATTTGGGAGACATAAACTAAAAGGTGAATATTGAATGCAGCATACAGTGACTGAAACTGTAGACTCATTTAAGGACCAGGTATATGGGTAGATCCAGCTTTGAGTTTTTCTAATCATATCACCTAATTGGTTAATGATAGTTACAGAACTATAGATTGTATAAAAATATTTATAAAGTCTAAGAAATCAGAAATGATGACGTCATTGTTTGTCAACTACATTACATCCCAACTTGAGTATGGAATAACAATGTTGAAGCCTTATAAGAAAATAAGCGTGAGCAAAGTAGAAAGAGTACAACAGAAGTATACCAGGGGCATCCATGGATGTGAGAATTTAGAGACTCATATAGATATTTAAGAGGAGATCTTATTCAGGTGTATAACCTATTTAGAGACAACTATGTTTGGGAATGTTTGGGGTTATCAAAAGTAGTAGAGAATAATCAGACAACCTATGTAGAAGATTCTATAGGAATGAGAAGTGTACTAATTGGTTGTCTGAAAGAGCAGCTGATGCATGGGACAGACTACCAAATTACATTAAAGCAAGCACTACCTTAGATATTTTTACGAACAGTCTGGGTACTTATTATGGGAACAACTAGAAAGGCATCAATGCCTCTGCTTGAAATATTTGTATGAATTTATGTTTGTACATATGTATCCACCCCATCTGGAATAAATCTGCACAATTACACTTTTACTCACTAATTTAGTCACAATTGACACTCACTATTCACAGTCACTATTGTGTCACTGTTGTTTAACCTAAAAATAACATTTTCTGTATTCTGTTGCTTATCTTCTGCATCCTCACCAGCCTTAAATTCTTGTCTCTCTCTTTGATACCCAGCTTCTTTTTAGTTCATCTCTATCACTAGAAGGAAATAACACAAATATAATATTATCTCTTCCACTTCCACTTTTTCACATAGGTACAATATTTAATCACTACTAAATACCCTGCTTCCTATATGCTGTACTATACTATACTTACTATACTATACTGTACTGTACTATACTATACTGTACTATACTATACTGTACTGTACTATAGCCTACTAAACCTTATGCAATAAAACCTACTAATAAATTCAACTGTCATATTTTTAATTCTCCACCTGAACAATTGTGGACTTTTCTGTCCCTTACTATAATTCTTATATGATTATTTGGTTATGCTTATTTGTAAATATTCAATGCCTTGATTCTGTACAATTTCTATTTTTTTCAAACTTTTATTTTATTGAATTTTACATTTAATATGCAAAACAATATGATATGACATTCTTTTATGGACAGATAACTTTGATTTGACAGTTAACAAGATAATGCTTTTTAACTTCTAGCCTTGAGATAACAAGGTTCTAGTACCTAATGAGATCAGTTCACTTATACAATTAAATTGAATGTTTGAAGTAATACAGGCACACGTTTAGAAATAAGTGGTAAATAACTGGATTAATTCACACATAATATATACAACTATTTACAGATAGTGCTGCAAGTGTTGAAGTTAGTTAGTGGTCACTTCATTACAATGGAAGACAGAAAAGAAAATTATTAGAGACAGATATCTGTTCAAAGTTTCATGAGGAGGCGATTATCAGACACGACGTAGGGACAGGTTGATAGATGTGTTTTTGATATAGCTTATTTCAAAATGTGTTCTAGGGTAAGATTCCAAAAGTTGAGACACTTCATGCACTTTTTTCTGTTACCTATAAACAGTTTGTGGGATATTATATATTTAGAGGCCATGTTAATAAAACCCTTCCATTTATTTTTGACCTGTAAAGCCAGTTTTGGGTGATGTACAGTTTGATTAATGCAAAAAGAGCTATCAGGATATTCAAGTCAGAACTGGGCATATTAATGGAGCTCACATGCAATATAGCAAATTCCCAGGATAGACTAGATTTCTCATAGCCCATTTTCTGAAGTTTGATCTTTAATGACTTCCAGAGGTTGTGTGCATATTTGCAGTACCGGAGAATATAAAAAAGGTCAGCATGCTGCGATGGACAAAAAGGGCAAAGAGGAGAGATTCCTGGGAAAAACTTATTTAGACATTCTGGTGTGTAGCAGGTATTATTGTTTACCATTAACAGTGTACATACAAGCTTCTTGAAGGGGAGAATTTATTTGTGTTATTAAAAGCAGAAGCAGTTGAACATCAGATAAATTAAGATTTTTGCCCTTCGTGAGTATATGTAAGGGATGATTGATATTTAATAGCCAAGATTAACTTGTATGAAGCTGACAGCATCTTGTTTTTAAGTTTTAAGAGTTTCACTAGGGATTTTGCAAGGTTTACTTCTTCCTTCACACCATTTGGAATGCCTCTAATAGAAGACACCAGTTCTTTAATTTGCCTCAGTATTATGGTATATTTGTTACTTAGGTTAAGATTTATTTTAATATCACTTAAAGATTTGTCCTTTAGTTTATAGAAGTCCCAGACAACATAGATTTTGATTTGGGGAAATTGGTTTGAGTTTAATATTTTATTGCCTAACTTCAAGTTTGGGTTTTGATGAATAGCTTGTAAAATGACAAGTGCATTCTCTAGATATAGGGAGGAAAAAAGATTTTCAAATGTTTTGACTTAATATTTAATTAGATTATGTATTTTAGTGTCCTTTAATATGAATTTATCTAGGAAAGGTAAAGATTCAGGGTTAATGTTATGTGTTTTGACATGAGCATACCATAGTTTGATCCCATTGTGGAGTCTGGGTTAAGTTATTAGGATTATGGCTAGCAATTGAAAGAATTCAACTGGCACATATTATGTCATAATATAACTTGAAATCTGGTAGACCCAGCCCTCCCTTATTTTTTGGAAGTATTAATTTTGTTAGAGCAATTCTTGGAGTTTTGGGGAACAAGATACATTTTGTTAAGGTTTTACTGATTCTCTTAAAGAAGTTCATAGGAATAATATAGTTGGCTGCATTTAATTGGTATAAGATTTTTGGGAAGGATATTCATTTTAATTACTGCTACTCTGGACAGGACAAGAAGCTTCATGTTTTTCCACCTATCCAGGTCGTGTCCAATATTTATCCAAGTTTTCAGAAGGTTATTGTGAAAGGAGTTCTTTTGATTGTGATCAAATCTTATACCTAAGTATTTGAAATAATATTTTAATTTAATTGCAGTGTCTGGAAAGAGTGAGGAGTTGTGATTTAATGGGTAAATAGGGAAGATGAGTGACTTGGAGGGGTTAACTTCATAATTAGAGGCTTTAGAAAAGATATCAATAGTTTTTAAAATGTTATTTAAGTCCGAGTTAGGTAGTTGAAAGTATATATTGAGGTCATTGACAAGGGCTGATAGTAGCAGGTTGTTATTCAGTATACTGGGAATATAACGAACAGTTCTCTTTGATAGATAAATAAATAGTGGTTCAATATAAATGTTAAAAAGATATGGTGAAAAGGGGCAGCCTTATCTTGTACCATTAATTAATTTTATTCTGTTAGATCAAGATTTGTTTATGAATAGTGTGGTAAATGATGATTTATAGAGTATTTTGATTATTTTTATGAATGTGTTTGGAATATTAAACTGCTGTAGTGTCAAGAATAAGAAGTCCACATTTACTCTATCAAATGCCTTAGTGGCTTCAAGTGCTAGAAGATATCTGGGCAGCTTCTCTTAAGCCAAACGTTGCATGGCTGCATCTAATGTAAGAGTATTATCCCAAGTTTGTCTCCCCTTCATAAAACCTAATTGTTCTGGGGATATAACTGTGGATAAAACTTTTTTAAGTCTATTAGCTAGTATTGTGGAAATAATTTTAATATCTACATTTATAAACAATATTAGTCTGTAGTTTGTTGGATTCATTTTGTCAGTATTAGGTTTATGGATAAAAATGGTCTTGGAATTGCTCAGGTACAAGTCCTTGAAACTAAATTTGCTAATGTAAATGAATAATTTTAGAAATAGAGGGATCAGTTTTAGGAGCAAATATTTTGTAGAGGTTTGAAGTAAAGCCATCAGAACCTGGGGGTTGTTTTTACACAAGCTTTTAATTGCATCAGCAATTTCTTCTGATACAAAGGGGCTTCCAAGAACTCAGCTTGATGTTTTTATATCTTTGAAAAATTGATATTTTCAAAGAAAGTGTTATAGCTTTCTGAGGAGGGTGAGTCCTGGGGTCCATATAATTTACTTTATATCTGTTCAAAAACAAGTAATGTTGATTCTGTTCAATTTTTATACATGTACAACTATTGTAACTTTGCATTTTAAGTCATTCATTATGGATTTATGTTATATTTGTAGTATTTGCAGAGCTTTCCTCCCCAGGTTACCCCCAACTTGAAAAAAATCTGCCCAGTCAGACTTTCTCAGTAAAGCTAATGCTAATAAGTAAGTAATTGTGAAAACAAGTAAAAAATATGAGTAGGCATTATGCACATCAGATACATGGTTATGTGACTGCCTTCAGCATAAGGTAAAAAAATGGAAATTACATTTTGAATTGTGGCAGTCCAGAGTGACAGATGGCGAAACCATGTAGCTTCATTAACTATTATACAACTGTTTTAAAAGTTCCCAGTAAATTCATCTAAGTCATGGCCTAAACTGAGTACTATTAGTGATAGTAAATGAAAACATAAGGACAGGGCTCTTATTTATCTGAATAAAAGCAATTATTTATACTTAGGTTTGTTTTGATTATAAAATACAACGTTTCTCTTAGTTGGAAGAGGTTCAGCTTTATATATGCCAAGTGGAATGTGTATCCCGTGACTGGAAAAATGAGGGCCAAGCAAATATAATTTAGGATGGATAGGGATCTGGATGTGAATCCATGACAAATGAGATGAGGTATGTAAAAGGATTTTTTGACAATATTGGAGAAATGCTAATTTAAGGACAGTTCAGTGTCTTTGTAAATTCCTGGATCATAGTGTCAGTCATAAGGTGAATTCCATTAATTTGACACTGTGCACACATACTAGTTTTACCAAGGTTTCTATAATAAATTGCTTTGAATTTAGAATGAGTATGTGATTGGAGCCACAGTTATTTTAATGATCAAGGTCTTATTGGAGTATCAATGAATCTGTGGAAGAGTTCAGGATTATTCCTAGTTTGGAGTCATATGTGAATTTAGTTATCCAAATGTTGTAAGCATTTGCCTATACTTCAGAGAAACAGATTCCAAAGATGAGATGAAATAAGACGGAAGAATGAGAGATGCTGGGTGTCATTTATTCTGAGTATGTTATGCTTGATAGCCACTTAGCAACCCAATGAACTGTAAATTATTGATGTTTAATTGGATTAAATTATTTTTCATGCCAAAGGAAAAAATTATATTAAATATTTTGCTTAGTCGAGATAAGCTGGGTGAATGGGAAGTCCTTCATCTATGGCACTGGTGATGTTTTCAGATAAGACAAAAAAGCATAAGCTACCCTTGACAAATCTGAACTGTGCAGGTTTGGTAGTGTCTGTAGATGTTGCATGTCCTTTCTGACTAGTTCAATGATACTATGTTCAATGACTTTAGAGATAAGATTAGTGAGGGGCCTATAGTTTCCTTAGTCAGTAGAGGGGACATCCATTATGGAGGGGTACAACTCTGACATTTGTATGCTCTGCATAACCTGTGGAGATATTTCAATTTAAGATGTATAAAAGTTGTTTGGCTAGTAATACTTTTAGCTCACCGATTAGCTGGTGGGTAAGAGATCTAGGCCTATGGAGATGTCATTTTTTTTTTTGTTTTGGAGAGGGAGGTCAAACCTTGGTCACTGCCCACAATATAGTATTTGGCCTATTCTGGTATGGGAGTGGGGGAAAGGTAGAACTGAATGTATCTTTTAGCTATACTTTATGAGTTGATATGGGCAGTACTAATCAGATTGAGTTCAGGCGACAGCAAGGTAGTATTGTAGATTTCATGTACTGTTAAAAAGCCTTGCAGCTGTCCTTTATGTTGGCAGATGTCTTGTAGTCACAACAATCTTCATGCTTCTCAAAGTATTCCTGAATTCTTTACTTATTTGATTAAGTTTTATTTTATGAAGTAGGAGTAAAAAAGGTTATATTCCTTGTTATATAACTAGGTGATTTTATTATTTTAGCAGAATGGACAGTTGATGCATTTATTTTTGCTCCATTCCAAGGGGACAGTTTTCTCTATGCATTTATTTAGTATGTTATAAAGTTTGCACAGACCATTCCCATGAAGAGCATAGATGAACTTAATATGAAAATAATGAAAATTTAGGTAGGGAATGACACACACTTCGATTATGGACAAATGTACCTTATATATGCCTGTCACTCAATGCCCTGTTTGTAAATAGGGAATCATTATTCCTTTGTGAACACATGTATTGGCTTAAAGGCACCCACCCAGGTCATTAGCATTGTAAAAAAATTATCAGGCAGCATGATAATTGGCTAAATCCACATCAATATAATGAGTACACCAGTAGCAAATATTTTATATGTTCAGTCACCACAGCCTGTGACATATGAGAATGTAATATACTTTGTACTAACAATATTGTATGAGTACAACAGCATGCACTATCTACATAAAATTAATTCCATTCAGTAGCCTGCAAAATGCAAAAATCCTGATAATGCTTGTTGATTGTGAACTGCTTCAAAGAGATGTCTATCGGCACAAGTTTCAGTAAACCTAAGAATAACTGTTTTAACAAAAAGCAACCAAGGTGTTGTAAGCAGGTGCAATACTGTCAGAAAAATATGTATTAGTGTATGTATTAGTAATATGCTTAGTGCATTTAAGGCTTGAAAAGGGTTAAAACATTTATTCTATTTCACACTGAATAAAATCTGTACAAATTGCAGAAGATTTCTAACTTTGTATTGTCATGAAATATGCGCAGCTATAATCTTTGCTTATGCTTTGGAAATTTACAGGGAAGCAGATAATTTCTGCTTGTGTCAGGAAAATAATGAGTAGATGTAACACTTGTATTAATGTTATGAGACTTAGACAAGGAGTTCTGCTTGTGCTGTGAGAAAATACACAGCTGCAGAAGCTATAGATAATCAGAACAAAGACTGCTTGAAAATATGAACTGCAATCAGCATTTGCTTGTGCCTAAGCTAGAAAAGTACCTTGAAATGTAACACATGTATTAGAACTACACAATAGAAGCTTGTAACGGGCTAGAGCCCACCAAGGCCTGGTTGTTTTTCTTAAAATGTTTTTCATAAATCCAGTCATGTCAGCAGAAAGTCTGAGTAACACCTGCTGTAGAACAATACTGAAAGTTGTGTTTGATTATGTCAACCATAGAAGGCAATGCCTTGAGAACAGTATAAGAATAGTATACTTCCTGTTAGTAGTTAGGCAAAATCCTGTATTTGCATGTTTTTGTCTCCTTGCAGCAAGTTATTAAATGTGCCTTATCTGAACCTTACGTGTATTGGTCTTTGATGTTTTTTCCTTTGACAGATTGGTTCTTCGAGCCAGAAACCCTCACTTCACCTCGGATCAGACAGGCCAGGTGGCTTGAAACCGTACAGGGAAGAATTCACATTGGTTTTTCTTATTTGAAAAGCCCTCCGACTGAATTGTCGTACAAAAGAGGCCAGCCACTTTCTGATCTGTGACTGAAGGACGGGTTTTTCATGAACCAGGTGATCAATCACGAAGGCTCAGGTAAGGTGAATCTACCTTTTTTCTGTCTTAGATCAGGGACTAGATTTGTATTGCTTTTGTCAGGACTGTATTTTTACAAGTGAGGGACAGAAAAGATTACTGTCTTGTCATAGATCAGGGAAACAGAGTATGTAGGCAGTCATTCTGAAGAGACTATAACAAAATCCGTGGTGCCATGTTAAAAATAAGGTGTTATGTAATGATTAAAAAGTGAAGAACAAAGTGGGTAATAATTGCACAAAAATACCCCAAAATCCGCCGTTAACCGAAGACGCAAAATACATGCAGTCACAGCGTGCTGATAATATTAAATGCTACTCAAAGTGGGTTAATAAGTATGAATTTGATGGTAAATTAAAAAAATCCTCACTTATAAAACTTGTCAAACAGCTTAAAACCGATTTCAAAGGTCGGGTAAAAAAGCAGCGACAATTAGGAATTTCTCAGGCACACAGGTGGATTGAGGAAGTAAACCGTAGGGAACAATAGAACAATAATTCAAAAGCAATGTTTTTAGATAAGGAGGACAATAACTTAGTAATAGCATTGGCCCCTCTGCCTCCCTTACCAGAATATGAAGCAAGTAAACAAGTTAGTCCACCCCTGCGATATCCTGCTGCCACTGTAAATAGAGACACTACAAAAAAAAACGTTTATTAGAGATCCCATCGAGACCAGGTCTCGAACACGGGCAGGAAACTCAAAAGGGGACATTGAATTATATCAAATGGGTAGGAATTCACGATCTATGAGTGAAGAAGAAATATGCCCACTTATAGAAGTACCTAATCCTCAGGCAGGGCAAGAAGGTCAGGACCCAACTATTCTAGTGTATAGACCCTGGACTCCGGAAGACATCCGGAAAGCCACTGAGGGAATTCCCCATCCAAAAGTTAATTTTAGAAAGTTCTTAGAAGATTTACAAGGAATGAGGCTAAGTTATAATTTAAATGGAGAAGAGGTAGAAAAAGTAGTCAGACAAATTGTGGGACCAGATTGGCACATGATTAGTGGCAACTGGAATCCCTGTGATGCTGCACACAGACCCCTCCCACATAGCAGCGCAGAACTAGACAACAAAGTAAAAGGTCTTACAGACCGCATCTCTGAGAAATGGAAGCCTAGGGCATTAATCAATGCATCCAACAAGAAGGTGAAACTATTGACAGATATTATGCCAGACTGTTAGAATGTTTTAATAACCATTGTGGAATGCAGGTTGCTGAGGATCAGACACAAGATTCTCCATATGAGCAGCAGTTAAAGAATGCATTTTTGAAAGGCAGCATTGCACCCATAAGCAGTTTTATTTATTTATTTATTTAAATTTGTTGACCGGAAGTGTCCAACTGGACGTAGGTCCATTTTCAGTGGAGGCCCGGGGAGAAAAGCTCCACAGTTAAAATAAACAGACAGTATATACATTGGATTACATAGTGAATAACAATTTACATAGCAATTACTTACAACATATTTCCAGATGAAGAACATAGTACATCAGTAGACGACTAGAATCTTTATCTGTGAAATGCATACCAGACATTAACAAATGTTACAAGAAGAAGCAGTTTGTGCTGTATAATAAGTACTGGCTTATGAGCATCTGAGCTTGCTATAATCAAGGTAGTTAGTGGAGTGGAAAGAAAGGTAGTGGTTGGATGGGGTGGATGATATTAGAGTGGGAGTTGCAAGGGCATAGCCAGCATGTTTTTAGTTGCACTTTTAGTAAAGTTTTGAAGTGGGTGCATGATGGTATGGAGGTAATTGTGGGTGGGAGTGAGTTCCATAATTTGGCTATGGCGCAAGAGAATAGTGCTTCACCAGCAGAGTTATTGGCCTTAGTGATCTGCAAGTGATTTTTGCTGCTGGATCTTAGTGGTCTGGTGGTGTGATAGGGTTGGAGTAGATTCTGGAGGGATGGGACATTTAGTGGATGGTTTACTAGTTTGTGGGCGAGTGAGAGTTGATACCACTGAAGGAGGTGAGGGAGTTCAAGCCATCCCAGTTCAGCAAGTGAGAGACAGTGGTGACTATGGTAGGATGCCCCTGTGGTGAATTTGGCAATTTTGTTGTAGCAGGTCTCTAGCTTGTTTAGATCACATTGCCTTAGGTTGGTATATATTGGAGAGGCATAATGTAAGGTGGAGATAAGGTGGGAATTTGCTTTTGAAATCTTTGCTGCTTTGGTGAGAAATTGCTTATTTCTGTATAATGCTCCTAGTTTTTTGTGGACTTTTTTTATAGTCATGGATATGTGAATGTCAAATTTTAGTTTATTGTCTATTTCCACTCCTAGCAATTTGGTGTGTTCAGTTGGGTATATAGTGGTGTTGTCTTTTGCCGTGATGTTAAAGTGAGAGTTGTTTTGAGTATGTTTGGTGGGTTGGAAGATGAGTAGTTTAGTTTTGTTTGGGTTGAGTATTAATCGGGCATCGGATAACCTTGTTTCAACAGAGGAAAAGTCTTCCTGTGTGACATTTTGCAGTTTTGGTAGGGACTGGGCTGAGCAGATGATGGTCGAGTCATCTGCGTATTATATGAGTGTGCCATGTTTGGTGGCAGAGGCTAGATTATTGGTGTAAACAGAGAAGAGTAGGGGTCCAAGGAAGGATCCTTGGGGAACCCCTATGGAGACAGGTAGTTGGGGAGATATGTCATTCTGCCATACAACGGATTGTTGGCGGTGAGACAGGTAACTCTGAAACCAGTTGGTGACCGATTGTGAGAAGGATAGGTTATTGAGGACAGAGATAAGTTGTTTGTGTGGGACCATGTCAAATGCTTTAGACAGGTCTAGGAAAGTAGCAGAGGAGAAGTAGCCATTGTTTTTATGCTGAAGGACAGTGTTAGTAAAGGAGAGTAAGGCAGTGGTGGTGCTATGGTTTGGTCAGAAACCATACTGAGTACTGGAAAATAGGTTGTTAGTAAGGAGGTAGTCTGAGACCTGAGAGTGTATACATCTCTCTAGTATTTTGGAGAGTGGAGAGAGAATAGCTATGGGGCGGTAATTGGTTAGTTCAGTGGAGGGTCCGCCTTTGTGGAGGGGAATTATATGTGATACTTTCCACAGTGTGGGAACGTAACTTTCTGACAGAGATCGGTTAATCAAGATGGATACTGGGTAGGCCAGAGCATCAGCTGCGATTTGTAGGTATTCACTTGGGAGGCTGTCTGCTGCTAATTTGGTGGGTTTAAGTTTAGTTAAGAGTTTTTTTATGTTGGAGGTAGGTACAGGAGAAAAAGAGAAGGCAGTGGGGAGATTACTAGTTGAAGGTGTGGGTTGCAGGAGGGGGTTGTGTTGTTTAGCTAGTGATAGTATGGTTTGGGTGAAGTGTGTGTTGAATGAGGAAGCAATATTTTCTGAGGAGTGAGAGATGTTAGGAGGGGGGGGTACTGACTTTACCTGGGTGGAGGATGGAGTTTATGGAGGACCAGAATTGTTTGGGGCTGTGTTGTGAGGAGTCTAGGGCAGACTGGTAGTATTGGGATTTGTCCTGTTTTATCAGCTTTTTGACTCTATTGCGTAGTTCTAGGAATTTCTGTCTAGCTGAGGGGGTTTTGGTTTTGTGCCAGTGCTCCCAGGCTTTATCCCTGTTTTTCATGTCTGACTTAGTGGTTTTCTGTAGCCATGGGGAGGGTTGTGCTTTGGTTCTGGAGAATCTTATGGGGGCATGGTAATTAAGGATGTTCAGGAAGGTAGTATTAAAAAATTCAACTGCATCGTCTAGACTGAGGTACTTTAGAGGATGCCAGTTACATTCTTTGAGGGATGAGATGAATGTGAGTGGGTTAAAATTTAGTTTTTTACGTATTTGACGGTAGATGACAGGTTTAGCTTGGTATAGGTATTTTTTGAGTAGGAATGCTGTGGAGTGATCACTGAGGCTATCTGATAAGCAGCCTGTTAAATATGACTGGGGGCTCTTACTGACTAGTATCCAATCCAGGGTAGTGTGCTTGGTGGAGATTTTATTTATCCTGGTTGGTGACTGGACTAGTTGAGTGAAGCCATGAAGGTGTACATGATGGGTTGGATTGTTGCCAGAACAGGATTGCCAGTCAATATTGAAATCACCTAAGATGATAGTTTATTGGGGGAGATGGTGGGTAGACAAGCTGAGGAGGTTTTCTAAGGGAGGGATGTTTTGGCCATGTGGGAAGTAGCATCCAATTATGTTGATGGTTTTGTTTTGGTTAATTTTGAGGTTGGTATATATTATTTCTTCATTGCCTATCTGTGGAGCTGATGATTTTAAGATCTGGATGTTTAGATGCTGTTTAAATATTATAGCTACACCACCTCCTTTTTTATTTAGCCAGTCTACTCTTAGTATGCCGTAACCTGTAGGGAGTATTTGCTCACTGGTAATGTTTTATTACAAAGCACATGGTAGATCATCATATAAGCAGATTACAGTCATTACTTGGATATGCTAGGCATGCCGAAAGGCATTTTAATAGCAAAAAGAAAAAGAAAGCCCAAGTATTTTCTGTAGAAGATGGAGCAGAAGTCTATGTAGTACAGTCCGGGAAAAGGGGCAAGAGAAATGCCCAGGGAAACAAACAATCTGATCAGCGATCAGAGGACTTTGAAGGGCAAAAGAAAAGGGGTGAATGTTTAAATGTGGTAAAAAGGGACACTTGGCAAGGGATTGCAAGAAAAACAAGAAGGCAACCACAGAAGAAAAAGAGGGTGTGGACTGACTATATGATAGTCAAGAATCACTGGAAGGGGATAGCAGAGAAAGGACAAATGAGAATGTGATAGAAGGAGTAGAGGATGTGGCAGAAGAAATGGAGGAAGTGCAGGAAGTTATGGATAGTGAAGAAAATTAAATATTGGATTTAGCTTTATTGAGCTTAGAGCTCTATATAGCAGACACAAAATCAGAAGTTACACTCCTGGTAGAAGGGAGG
Organism: Protopterus annectens; assembly: GCF_019279795.1. Taxonomy (NCBI): domain Eukaryota; kingdom Metazoa; phylum Chordata; order Ceratodontiformes; family Protopteridae; genus Protopterus; species Protopterus annectens. Next base: position 792,656,278 of record NC_056730.1, read on the forward strand.
GAAGTCAAATTCTTGTGTGACTCAGGGGCATCACGGACCCTGATACATCCCTCCAAACTGCCAGAGAATTCAGAGTCACCTGATCACATACTAGTGAAAGCAGCTAATGGACAGCTGTATCGGGAGCCCCTCTCCTATAATATTGCAATAACTGATCCTGTTTCAGGATTGACCCAGAAAAGCAAAATTGTTGTTTCCGCAAAATGCCCGGTAAACCTCTTGGGCAGAGACCATATGCAGCTATTTGGTATAGCAGTAGTTCCGACTATGCAGGGTATAGAAGCAAAGCGACAAATTGATACCTTTACAGTGCAATCGGAGGGTGAAATGTTCTATTGGTACAGCCAGGACTTGGTTACGACTGGTCCAGGGGCAGTGACCGAAGAGTTGATGAACATAGCCATCAGCAAGTTCCCCTCCCTTGACATTGATAAACAACACTTGTTGCACTGTACACTGTATTATTGCAACACACCAGGACCTGATAAGGAATATGAGCAAGAATGGTTTAGAAATCATGCAAACAGATTGATATTACGTAATCTGTACTGGGACATGGAAGGGAACAGTGTAGCCAGCTGTTCATTGCCCCAGGAGTTCTTTGCACTCTATAAATCTAATCAATTACCACATGTTAGCTTAACTAAGGACAAGAATGTAAAATGGGTAGACTTAGGAGAAAAAGTCACGAGATGGGAAAAGCAGACAGAGTTAGAACTGTCAGAACAGGGAATACAAATGCAGAAGTTGAATTGGATAACTCAGACCCACCCAGCCGTGCACTTGCAGTCTAGCAAGGACAGCTGATTAGCACTCCTAGTAAAGGAGGAAGAGAATGCCTTACAGAATATACCAGAAACTCATTGGTCAACAGGAAAGTCAGCTGTAGGACTTATTCGTACAGCGGGACCAGTTACTATCACGCCAAAGTCAGCATTTAGACCACAGAAAAGACAGTATCCCTTAAGAAAAGATGCAGAGGTAGGAATCAAACCTATTATAGCAGCTTTACTTAAGGAATAGGTGCTGGTGGAATCTCCTGATTCACCATGTAACACACCCTTATTTCCTGTTAAGAAAGCGAATGGAGAATGGCGTATGGTCCAAGATTTACAAGCTGTAAATGACGCAGTAATACCAAGGGCACCTACAGTGCCAGACCCACACACCCTGCTGAATGATTTAAAACCTCAACAGAAATATTTTTCTGTGGTAGATATTAACAATGTGTTCTTTTCAATACTGATGCACCCTGACAGCCAATATTGGTTTGCATTCACATTTTAAGGGAAAAGGTATACATATACGTGACTGCCACAGGGATATTGTGAAAGTCCGACAATATTCTCACAAGAAATGGCAAGCAACTTGGCGGGATTTACCCTACCAAGAGGCAGTCAGATTTTACTTTATGTTGATGATATCCTGCTGGCGGCCCCCACCCATCAAGATTGCAAAGAAGATACCATAGCGCTATTACAATTTTTAGCCACTGAAGGACATAAAGTAAACAAAAATAAACTGCAGCTTTGGAAAAAACAATTTAAATACCTAGGATATGTAATATCCAAAGAGGGTAGGACATTAGATGAGGACAGAAAAGTAGCAATTTTGCAAGCATCAAAACCCACTACCAAGAAGGAAATGATGTCCTTCCTGGGTATGACTAATTTTTGCCGGAGCTAGATTCCAAACTATGCCTTGGAATCTGCACCGCTGACTAACCTGATATATAAAAAGCTTATGGCAGCATAGGATTTGTTACAAAGGACACCAGAAGCAGAATCTGCTTTCTGCAAACTGAAACAGTTAATAGCGTCCTCATTAGTTTTAGGATTACCAAACTATCATAAACGTTTTTTCCAAACTGTAGATTGTAAGCAAGGTTATATGACATCAGTGTTAACACAGAAACATGGGGACAAGCAACGCCCTATTGCTTATTATTCATCACAACTAGACCCAGTGGCACTGTCTTTACCCCACTGTATACAAGCAGTAGTTGCAGCTGCAATGGCAATACAGGCTTTGGCCTCAGAAGTTTTTTTCCACCCTGTCACATTGAGAGTGCCTCATGCAGTCACAATTATTTTACTGCAAGAGTAGGTAGCATATCTTTCCCCTGCTAGGCATCTTTCCTGTATGACTATATTGTTGAGCCAACCTCATATGACAATTGAATGATGCACGACTTTGGACCCTTCTACCTTGCTCCCAACCCCTGCAGATTGCACACCACACAGCTGCCTGCAGATTATTGAGCAAAAGACACTGCCTAGAAAAGATCTCATGGATGTCCCCTTGGATGATGCCGAGGTGACATACTACGTGGATGGCTTGTGCAAAATGGGTCCTGCAGGACAGAACCTAGTAGGATGTGCAGTAGTTTCTGATACTGAGATTATAGAAGCAAAACCTTTACCACACAATTTATCTGCACAGGCAGCAGAACTGATTGCCTTGACACGGGCATGTACCTTAGCAAAGGGTAAATGTCTGAACATTTTTATTGACAGCCAGTACGCTTTTTCTACTGTACATGTTTTTGCGCAACAGTGGAAAAATCGAGGAATGATAACATCTACTGACAAACCAATCAATCATGCACAGTTTATTTTAGATCTTTTAGAATCTATTCAGTTACCTCAGAAAGTAGCTATTTGTAAATGCACAGCTCATACCAAGCAACAGGATAGGATTTCAAAAGGTAATGCGAGAGCTGATACAGCTGCAAAACAGGCAGCTTCAGAAGTATTTCTTTTGAATGAGGAATTACAACCCTCTGAGATTTTAGACTTAGAAATGTTAAAGACAATGCAGACACTTACTACGCAGGCTGAAAAACAAAGATGGTAAGATGAGGAGCAATTCTCGAAAAGGGGCTGTACATCTCTAAAGAAGGGAAACCGATATTACCATCTAATTTGTTTAGATATGCAGCTTTGTTGAGCCATGGGCAATGCCATGTCTCAACAGGGGGGATGGTACAGCTGGTGAACCGAGTGTTCACGACATATGGATTCTTAAACTACTCTAAAAAAATTTGTTTAATGTGCCACGTTTGTAACAAACATCATGCAGAAGGGGCGTTAAAGCCCAAGCAAGGGAGTTTCCCTACACCACCGTATCCGTTTCATACTATCTGAATGGATTTCATAGAATTGAACAAATGTGAAAATAAGAAGTATTGTCTTGTCATTATAGATATGTTTTCCAGAAGGGTTGAAGCCTTTCCCACTAAAAATCTAGATGCGGCTACCTTTGTAAAAATCCTCGTTAAAGAAATCATCCCTAGATTTGGTATTTCGGAAAGGATCTACAGTAACAATGGAACACACTTTGTAAACCAAACCATACAGCAGTTAAGTAAACATTTTGGTATTTCTTTAAAAAATCATTGTGCATATCATGCGCAATCTGCAGGGTTAGTTGACAGGCATAATGGGATTTTAAAGAGTAAGCTAAGAAAGTTAATAGCAGAAACAAAGAGAAATTGGGTGCACTGTCTGCCCCTGGCACTGTTGAGCATGAGACTGTTCCGAATGCAAAAGGATTGACTCCTTTTGAAAAACTATTTGGAAGGGCTTATTATATACCTCAGTGGAAACCTCTCATGCCCGCAGACCAGGAAGCCGACTGTACACTAGCAGAGTATATGAGAAATTTGTTGAATTATAAACATCTGTTGCATTCAAATTCTGTTTCAGATAAGGAACAAACCAGTGGCAGTGGCAGTGGCTCCAGGAACCTGGATCTGGGTGAAGACAATAAAAAAGAAGAATTGGACGTCACCAAAGTGGGAAAGTCCATATCAAGTGCTTCTGTCGACACCCACTGCAGTCAAGATCGCAGAGCATGCCTCGTGGATCCGCCTGATGCACTGCAAACTAGTCAAGAACTTTGAACTGGACAAAAATCGTGTGACATGTCAAGAGCAAAAATGATAGAATCCAGAAAAAACAGGAATGCAGAACAACCATTTCCTCAAAAGTATTGCATAATCATCCTGTTAACTGTACTAGTGACAATAATCTTTTTGTTGTGGCCATTCATTTTTCCAGCCACACAAACTGAACTGAATAAATGCGAAGTGTTACTCATAAACTGGCACACAAACTTCAACACTTACCAGGCAATTAAATATGTGTATGCTGAGACTTTCAATGTTTCGAATTGCTGGATTTGCACAGCTCTGCCGACAGCATACGGGGAGTTATTAATGACTACAGTCCCCCTAGGGGTCAACGAGACCTGGGAAAACTTGATTTATGATACCTCAACCATTACATCACAAGATAAAATAGCATTGCACTTGTCTATTCCACAAAAGGGAACTGTGTGTTTTTATAAAAATGATACTGTTCAGGTGGGTTGGAGCAATTGCAATGTGACTGTTCCTTATAAATGTTACACTAAAGCTAACAATGCAGGTTCTTATTGTAATACAAACTATGATTCATTTCTTGAATTGATGCACAAAACAATTGATGAAGTAAAACATAATTCTATAAACAACTGTCTATAATTGATAGAAAAATGTTTCATGCAGGGCGAGTGTATATTCATAGCAAAGTTACTACTAAAGTAGAGGACTGTTATTTTGTATGTGGCAGAAAGGCATACAAGTGGTTACCTGAGAATTGGTCCGGCAGTTGTTTTTTGGGCTACCTGGTTCTGGCCATATGACACACTGCAGTTTTGCCTCGAGGAAAAATTCGGAATGTCCAAGAAGTCATCAAGAAACCTGTAAATCCACTGGAGCAAATCGATGCACGTTGGAAAAACCATCATTCTATAGGCAATGGACTGACACACATGGACTTGAGTGATAGTGTTATATAGTGGGCAGGCATATTATCAGCATATGGAGCAGTGAAATAGATCTGGGAGCTGAGAAAACTGTCTAAACTTCTCGAAGTAATGAGTAATGCAACTTTTTCTGCTCTCGAATTGGTTACTGATGAACTGAATGCCATGAGAACTGTAGTGCTTCAAAACCGCATGGCTCTCGACTTCACCCTAGCAGCAAGAGGCGGTACTTGCTCTTTAATCCAGGAGTGCTGTTCATATATTCCTGACCATAAACATGAGATAGACAATCACCTTGAGGTAATTCAGCAAGTGTCGGCCATGACTAAACCAGGACCAAACCCACTGATGGACTTTTTCCAGAAATGGTTTGGGGGGTGGGGTACTATCCTAATGAACATCCTGATTGCCATTTGTGTAGGAATGATCCTACTGGGAGTATGTGTTTGCTGTGGCATCCCCTGCATGAAAAGACTGATTAAAGACTTTATAGACATGTCAGTTTCTGAAACCTTATATCAAAGTACTGAGTTTGAAGAACTGTTAAAAGATTGAAAATGCTTTCATAAGTTTAAATTGAATGACTTTCTTAACTGCAAATCCTAAGTGGGAAGAGGTTAGGAGAAGAAAAAACTGTTTATGCTTATTTTGAAAGTAGAATAAAAGTATTAAAAGGGGGAAATGTCAGAAAAATATGTATTAGTGTATGTATTAGTAATATGCTTAGTGCATTTAGGGCTTGAAAAGAGTTAACACATTTATTCTATTTCACACTGCATAAAATCTGTACAAATTGCAGAAGCTTTCTAACCTTGTATTGTCATGAAATATGCGGAGCTATAATCTTTTCTTATGCTTTGGAAATTTACAGGGAAGCAGATAATTTCTGCTTGTGTCAGGAAAATAATGAATAGATGTATCACTTCTATTAATGTTATGAGACTTAGACAAGGAGTTCCGCTTGTGCTGTGAGAAAATACACAGCTGCAGAAGCTATAGATAATCAGAACAAAGACTGCTTGAAAATATGAACTGCAATCAGCATTTGCTTGTGCCTAAGCTAGAAAAGTACCTTGAAATGTACCACATGTATTAGAACAATACAATAGAAGCTTGTAACAGGCTAGATCCCACCAAGGCCAGGTTGTTTTTCTTAAAATGTTTTTTATAAATCCAGTCATGTTAGCAGAAAATCTGAGTAACATCTGCTGTAGAACAATACTGAAAGTTGTGTTTGATTACGTCAACCATAGAAGGCAATGCCTTGTAGAACAGTATAAGAATAGCATACTTCCTGTTAGTAGTTAGGCAAAATCCTGTATTTGCATGTTTTTGTCTCTTTGCAGCAAGTTATTAAATGTGCCTTATCTGTACCTTACGTGTATTGGTCTTTGAAGTTTTTTCCTTTGACAAATACTAATGTTGTATTGCAGGGTATGCTGATTATTAACTGCTAAAACAAAATGTCTATCTGCCCAAGTGTCAGTAAATCCAGACTATACCTCTGTTTTAGCAAAAATGCCAAAGGTGCTATAGGCAGATGCAATACTAACATCAAACTGAAATAAATACCACACATTCAGCAGTGCAACCAATAATACAGCAGACACCCATTCAGTCTGTGAATTTAGAGGCTATGCACAATAAACCAGTCAATGCAAAGTACAGCACACATACAAGCAGCAATCAGAACACCAAGACTTTTATGTAAAATAGTTACCTGAAGGTATGTGTGACAGACTGACCCGACTGTTATTTTGGTTGTGGAGTACATTTCAAAAGCTGTGTGCTGAAACAAGGGCATAATGCTATATGAGAGTTCACAGTTGTATGCACAGTTATAGTGTAATAATTTCACTTACCTTACTGATGCATGATGGTCATTCCTGCATTCTAATCAACATCCATGTTATTGTGAAAAATACAAAGGATCAGATTAATTTCATTTCATAAAACAGAAAAGATAATCACCCCCTCCACTGCTCCTCAAGCCTGTGCATACATTTTATACATGGAGCATGATTCCTGGTCATCTCCTGACAACAGAATGCATGATTGATGTATTCCTCAAATAACATGCTCATTCTATAGTCCCACCAGGGGCTCCATATCCTAGACCTGGTCATTACCAACATGGGAAATCGATGCTCCACACCTATGGTCAACCTCTAGTTGGTCAGGTCACACCATAAGCTAATCACCCTTAACATCCACATCCTACCCCCACCTCCAGTAAGGAAACCTCCATAAAAAACTTCTCCAAAGCCAACTTCATGCTACTCAAGTCAGAAGTGACAAACTTCATGACACCCATGCAGAAGGGAACAAAAAGTTCTACTGCTGAGTCCTACACTAAGGCACTGTACGAGCACATCCACTCCTGCATGAATCATGCCATCTAAAATAGAACCAAGATGCTCTCCTCCAAAAAAAGGAAGCCAATCTGGTGGTCCCCTGCCATAAACAAATTTTACAACAAAAGGAAGAAACTGCTGCAAAAAAGATGAAAATCCCTGGATGCAAAAAACTCCCTTACCAGCCTCAATAAGAAGCTGAGATCCCTCATAAAATCCTCCAAAGCTAATTACAAAAACAAAATTGCCAAAGATTCCAAAGACAAACACAAGGCATTCTATAACTATGTCAAGAATCTAAATGGCAATGCTCAGGTCTGCTCTGAGCTACAACAGAATGGCATTAAATATACTGATCCCAAGGATATAGATTCAGTGCCAGCTTCACCCCCTTCTCACCCCCAAATGGCCAATCGCAATACTGGAAGATTGCCAAATTCCAGTAATAATGGCCACACAGGTAAAACACTCACTATCCAAAGCTAAGAATACAGCATCCATGGGGCAAATGACATCCCTGGCTGTGTACTACATGAACTACAAAATGAACTGGAAACTCAGCTAAGTGTTATGTTTAATCATATCCTCACCTCAGGCTTTATGCCCACTGAGTGGTGCAGAGATGCAGTAATCCCACTCCACAAGGTGGGATCCCCTTAGGATGCCAGGAACTACTGCCCCATCAGTCTGACGAGCCTGATCTGCAAGACCATGGGACATATTATCATGGAACTTATAAACAAAGACACTGGAAAACGTCAAACACTGGACCCCACCCAGTTTGGGTTCGTGAAGGGCCGATCTTGTCTCCTAAACCTGATTGACTTCTTTGAATCAATCTCCAGAGCTGTGGACAAGGGTAAGCGGTCCACACAGCCTATCTGGACCTCGCCAAGACCTTTGACATCATCCCCCACTCTGGAATCATAGATAAACTTACTAAGCTGGGCATTAATCCCTATGTCACTCGATGGGTTGCCAGCTGGCTTACTGACACAACCCACACTGTAAAAGGAGCCGACTCCAAATCCATCTCCATACAGGTGACAAGTGTAGTACCTCAGGGTTCAGTCCTGGGACTGCTCTTGTGTGGCATCTACTTCTCTGAAGTACAGGCCAACACTAAGGGACTCTGGCTAACAAAGTTCGCAGATCACTGCAAACTGGGAGCCATTACTGAATCCCCAAATGATGTGGATACTCTACCAAAGGGCCTTAAAGAAAAAGATGCTTGGTGCCAGAGCCATGGGCTCAAGCTTAATGCCAAGAAATGTATAGTTATCCCCTTTGGGAAAAACCATATACCCATGAATTACCACATAAGTGGCAGTACACTAAACACCGAAAGTGTGATAAGAGACTTAGGGACACAGGTGGACAGTGGTCTCACCTTCGATAACCACATTGCCACAACAGTCAGGAAATCCTTCTATGTGGCATACCTCATCACTAAGAGCTTTTCATCCAGAAAAAAGGAAGTCATTGTCCCACTGTACTCATCCCTCATTAGACCCATTATAGAGTACAATGTCTCATTTGGTATGTACCTCATAAGACATTTGCAAAAGCTGGAAATGCCACAGAAATATCTCACTAAAAGAATCATAGGCCTAACGCAGATGCCTTATGCTGACCATCTAAAAAAACTCCAGCTATACTCTGTGGCATATCGTCTACTCAGAGGTGATCTCTGCTTAACATACAAGGCCATGTCAAACCCTGAGCTGTTGGACATGCTCCACTTAAAGAAATCCCAATCCCTCAGAGCCACACACTCCAGGGATCTAAACCTTGTCATCGCAATGAACAAAACATGCTGGAGGGATAGGTTCCTGACCCAGAGACTCCACATACTCTGGAATAGACTGCCCATAGATGTCAAGCAGTGCGCCTCCTTGGCCCTCTTCAAAAGGAACCTTGACTGTTGGATGGGAGATAGGAAATTCACCCCGGGGATCATGCCAGTTGCCCTGCTAGACAGGGGTCCAGGGAAGTAAATATTGTGAGAACAAGTATCCAGGAAACTGTTATGGCTAGGCTTGTATAGGCCTTAGGGCCGTTATCCTAGTACCAACCTATGTGGTAGTCTGTGGGTACTTTGTTATTTCCAAAGGGAATAACTATGCACTTTTTGGCATTTAGCTTGAGGCCATGATTTTGACACCAGGTATTGTCTCAGTGAGACTCTTTTGGAGGATGTCTGTGTCAGATGGTGAGTCAATTATAGCCCCTAGTTTGCAGTCATCTGTGAACTTGGTCAGCCATAGGCTTCCTGTGCTTGTCTGTACCTCTGAGAAGTATATGCCGAACAGGTGGGGTCCTAGGACTGAGCTCTGAGGAACACCACTTGTAACTGGTTTAGAGTCAGACCTAGCTCCCACAACTCTCACCATGTGGGTTCTGTCTGTGAGCCAACTGGCAACCCATCTTCTGACACAGGGGTTTATGTTCAGGCTGGTGAGCTTGTCTATAATACAGAATGGGGAATGGTGTCGAAGGCCTTTGCGAGGTTTAGGTAGGCTGTGTGTACCACCTTTCCCTTGTCTATAGCCTTAGTAACTGTCTCAAAGAAGTCCACCAGGTTTAGGAGGCATGATCTGCCCTTAACAAATCTGAACTGGGTAGTGTCCAGTGTTTGGAGGTTCCCAATGTTTCTGTTAATGAGTTCCATGATGATGCACTCCATAGCCTTGCAGACCAAGCTAGTCAGGCTTATAGGGTGATAGTTCCCGGGGTCTGTTGTGGCTCCACCTTTGTGGAGCGGAATAACCATTGCTGTGCACCACTCTATGGGTACGTAGCCTGTGGAGATGCTGAGTTTGAACAGTGTGTTTAGGTGAGGGGTTAGTTCGTCTTTGAGCTCATGTAGGACACAGACTGGGACATCGTTCGGTCCCATTGATGCTTTTGGCTTTGGTGAGGGCTATTTTAACCTGAGTGTCTGTGATTTCAGTGCCTCTGCATTCTTCTGGTATGGTTATAGGGCCTTTTGGGGGTGAGAGGGGGTTAAAGTTTGCACTGAAAATGTCTGCCAGGATGTTGGCAATATCGGTTGGTTCAGTGTATTTTGTGTCATTCTGCACTAACTCCAAGCAGATCTGAGCATTGCCACTTAGATTCTTAACATAGTTAAAGAATGCCTTGTGGTTATCTTTGGAGTCCTTGGCAAGATTTCTTTCAAAGCTCACCTTGGACGATTTTATGAGGGATCGTAGTTTCTTGCTGATACTGATCAAGGATGTCTTCCCTTCTTGGGATTTTACTCTTTTCTGTACTAGTTTCCTCCTTCTATTGTATAGCTTGCTTATGGCAGGGGTCCACCAGACTGGTTAACTATTCTTGGAGGAGTGAGTCTTGGTTTTGCTTTGGACAAAAGTCATCCTTATAAGCTCTGTGGCACTTGCAATAACTGTATGATGTACTAGCTAGGTAGGAGTTCTCATCCCAGACATGGCAACTGTGAAGCTCTGTGTGTTTGTGTGTGTAGAAAGCAATTATTTTTAGGCCATTCATAGACACTACATCTCCCATTACCCTACTTTAGCAAGGCTGCTGATGTCATTCACCTTGAAATACAGCTTTGGATAAGGGATAACCATATAAGCTCCATGGTGCATGTGATAACTGTGTAATGCTATAGTGCGATGTACTAGTTAGGTAGGAGGGGTGTGTGTGTGTGTGTGTGTGTGTGTGTGTGTGTGTGTGTGTGTGTGTGTGTGTGTGTGTGTGTGTGTGTGTGTGTGTGTGTGTGTGTGTGTGTGTGTGTGTGTGTGTGTGTGTGTGTGTGTGTGAGTGTGTGTGTGTGTGTGTGTAGAGATTAGTGATTTTTAGGCTATTCACAGTCACAACACCTCCCATAGCCCCACTTTACCAAGCCTGTTGATGTCATCCACCTTGAAATATACCTTTAGACAAGATCTAGCCCTATAATCTGCATGGCACAGGCAATAACTGCATAATGATATAGTGTAGTATACTAGTCAGGTAGGAATTCTAATCTCAGACATGGCAACTTTGAAACTGTGTGTAGAGATTAATGATTTTTAGGCTATTCACCATCACAGCAACTCTCATAGCACCAATTTACCAAGCTGCTGATGTCATTCACCTTGAAATATACCTTTGGATAAGGGCTAGACTTGTAATCTGCATGGTGCATACAATACCTGCATAATGCTGTAGTGTAACTTACTAGTCCAGTAGGAGTTCTAATCTTAGACATAGCAACTGTGTGAAGAGGTTAATGTGTTTTAGGTTATTCACAGTCACACCACCTCCCATAGCCCAATTTACCAAGCTTGCTGATGTCATCCACCTTGAAATATACCTTTGGACAGTGAAAAGCCCTATAATCTGAGTGGCGCATATGATAACTGAATAATGCTGTAGTACTAATGTACTAGTCAGCTAGGAGTTGTAATCTAAACCATGGTAACTGTGTGTAGAGATTAATGATTTTAGGCTATTCCCAGTTACAACATCACCCGTAGCCCTACTTTACCAAGCCTGCTGATGTCATTCACCTTAAAATACACCTTTTGGAGAAGGGCTAAATTTATAATTGATATAGCGCATGCGATAACTGCATAATGTTGTTGTGTAAAATACTAGTCAGGTAGGAGTTCTAATCTGTGGCATGGCAATTGTGAGTGTGCATAGAGTTTAATGATTTTGAGGCCAGTCACAACACCTCCCCAATGCCCTACTTTATCAAGCCTGCTGATTTTATTCCCCTTCAATACACCTTTGGTAATGGCAAACCCTGTAAGGCCCATGGTGCATGCTGTAAGTGCAGAGCAGCATAGTAGCAGTTGATATACAGCTATGGGTTTGAATCTTATCTTTTCATGTGTTTATTTGGGTACATATGTATGTGTGTACTCCAGTGATTTCAGCCCCATTTACAGCCAGTACACATCACAGTCCCTGACTTTAGCAGTCCTGCAGATAACATCTACTTTACAAGTACCTGTTGTGAAGCCCAAGCTATGTCAGGACAGTGATACATGTGGTAAATGGGTAACATAATGACCTGTAAAGGTTGTTAGATAGTGGTTTGAACCCCATCACTGGCAAATGAAAATGTGTGATTAGGGTGAAATAATTTTTGTAAACCCTCACCGACTATGTCACACAATGCTAGTATTTACAAGGACTGGTGATGTTCCTCACCATAGAAGTACCTTGGGACAACATTCACCTAAAAAGCTTTGTGGCCTGTGCGATAAATGCGGTAGATGATAGTAGCAATACATACTCGAGGTAGGGGTTTGAATTGCAGTACTGGTAAGTGTGTGGGTCTGTCTGGAGATTGCTGTGCTTTGTTAATGACAGGAGCAACTGTAGGGTGGGTTTTGCTAAATTATTATTATATTGAGGACCTACTATATTCCACAATGTCCACCTTACAAGGACAGCAGATGTCAAACAGCAGAGAGGCTGGTGTACACAATCCATAGCCCCACATGTGACGTAATGGATTGGTGAACAATATAGGTAACCCCTGTAGTACTCAAAGAACACTCTCCACCTATGTGTCCTACACAAACACACTTGGCTCTTGCTGTATTACACCCTTCCTTTCTTACTTTGTCTCTGTCTCACTGTGTCTCTCTCTCCCTCTCTGGTGGATGTGGAAAAGTACAAGTGTTTTTCATAGGCAGCAGTTTGACTATTGTAAGAAATGCTCATGATCAGCTGATGGCCTATGCACGAATAGCAGTCCCTCACTCACTAATTGCATATGGAACAGCTGTGGTATCATTCCATAGCCAACTGCTTGGAAACGCACTCCTATAACTAAGCACTTCATGTGGGTGTGGGCTCTTTTCATTCACTGTGAGCAGTACTGCATGTGGGTGTTTGACAAACAGCATCACTGAGGGTATTTAGAAATACCTTTGCAACATACACTGTGGAGACAGGCCAACAAACAGGAGGGAGAAGTTCCAGACATGGGGACAGAATGTAAGTAATGCTGTTCTACATTTTAAGTAATGTTGGTTTAACAGGGTTTGTGTGGATGTGACCGTTCTACATGATTTGAAGTCTGGCATGACAGCATTATGTGGGTGAGAAAAGTCTTACATGTGTTTTGTTACTCACACATTTCCTATCTGTAGATGTGCAGTAGTATACTTTGCTGATTGCAGTCAATACATGCTGACATCCATGTGAGTTACTGACTTCATATCCCTCAGAAGACATTTGACACAACAAATCATGGTACACCAGGCAATGTTCAGATTATCACAGAAAGATGTAAATACTGGTGCTGTGTTTGTGCCTCCGTCCCCCACGTTTGTCACCTTTTATCCATATGTCATGCAGTAAGAGGTGCATATCTAGAGTACATCATTATTTACTGAAATCATACCTGGTAACAAGTTAGTGAGATATCAGAGTGCTAGACATGTTATGTATAGTAGGCCTCATATTTTAGCACAAAACCTGGACATTCTGCTGTAGTGTGTACAATATTGAGGTCTTTGTACTTATGGTGATTGTTGACAGAGTGTGTATTGTGCATATGTTACATGGCCTGTGTATAGAATGTGGTGGATGTCAATGTCCTTGGTCTTGTTCTATCAGATGTTGCATGCTGCCCCAGGGGTATATATTATATATATATATATATATATATATATATATATATATATATATATATATATATATATATATATATATATATATATATATATATATATATATATATATATATATATACATATATATATATTTATACATTGTTATTTTATATATACATATTTATATATATATATATATATATATATATATATATATATATATATAGATATATGCATTTACATTTAAGCAATGGTTGCACATGTTAAGTATAGCTTAACCTTGGTAAGCACTAATCACATTCCAGTCTTATAAAAAAGCAGGGTAATGACATTATTAATAAGTGTATTTCATGTAATGTACATAACATGCTTCTGTGTGCTGTCAGTACAGTAGCAAGGGGTGTGAGTATTCTGTCTGGAACACCTGTGTATATATGGCTAGGACATCAATCTCTTCCTGTAGTATGTGTTTCATACATGGGAGGATCCCAGGCTATATGCAGTCACAGCAATAAATTACCACTGTTGACAGTGCTTTCCCTAGTAAAAGTGTATTGCAGATTGCAGTACTGGAACTATACACCCTTGCATGCAAAGCTGGAGTCTGACTACTGACTAATGTGTTGTCAGTGTGGGAGCTGTGTGTTATCAAGTACTTGCTACTGGATACTGATCTGATATGTGGATATTAACTGTAGACTACTATGTGTATAGGGAATGTCATTTAGGGCTGCTGTCATGTAGTACTGGCATACCTATCAGTGTCAGATGTCTATCTGTCAAAGCAGTAATCATAATACATAACCGGTTGGCTAGCTGATGTCTGTCTGTCCTCTGTATAGATGTGCAGATGTCAGGTATCCATCTGGGCTGTTCACATGCAATCTATGCTGGACTGACTCTGACAGGTCTGCCCAGCTGTGTTATGAATGCCACAAGTATGAAACCACACCCTGTGTACACCACATGCCATGGATTCCCCATCTACACTCGCACAGTCTCCAGAACATGCTTGGTTACAGGTCTCCAACCCAGACACTGGCCATGTTATGTAATATAGTTTGCATACAGGTCAGTTGGTGTGCCTCACTGGGCCTCTGCAAGAGACAACCAGATGATTGGATGTTGCATGTAACTGTTACCCTGAGGAATCAGTCATGTGGCATCAGTTGATAGATGGCCTGCTGACAAATGTCAGGTGGCATGATAACACTGTACCCACATCCCCACTCTTCTCATCTATCCATGGACAATATCCTGGTACACACCTAGGAACACCTGCACCTATGGTCCCCAGTAACATCATATGTGCTACTGTGCATTTCTGATAATAACAGTGCTCGTGTGTTTGTAAACTTGCTGTTGATAATACCCCTAGGACCTCCTCACACACTGCACCCCCCATTGCCATAATTAGAAATGGCTGCTGCTGTACTGCACCTTACATGTACCTTGTCACACTCTTCACCCTATGGGCTATCTGGAGCTTGCAGTACCAGCACAAAACTGTTGTACAAATGGCTAGATAGCCATGGGTTACCCTCTGAGTCCTGGCAAGTGTGTGTATGTGTGCAATTGTGTATATTTGTAGGATACATCATTCTGAGGCCACAATGTCCAAATACAATGCAACTGTCCATACACTGTAAGGCATAGTGATGTCACTGACATTCAGAGAACCATGACAATCATCCTACTATCCCAGTGACATGTGCAATAAATGCATATTCCTGTAGTTGGACTGTTGAGATAGACAAGGGTTTGTATTTCAGTACTGGTCAATGTGTGATTTTGGGTATGTTAGACTATTATCAAGGGTGTCAGTGAGCAACATAGTCAATGTGTGGTGTGGGTGTTGGGTATACTGTTGTGGCACCATTGTATACCCAGCACATGTTCCAAGTTCCACTGTATGAGGACCACTGTCACCATCAACCATACATGCAACTATGTACACTATACAGGCTAATGATTCCTATGCTGTGTGCAAGGTATCTGTAACAGAATGGACTCACTGTCACTGTAGTTACCACTAGTAAACCCAGGTCTGTCAGATGTGTCTATGACTGTAATGTGTTTGTCAATGTGTCTGTGACAGTATGGCATACTATGTATTGTCCAGTAACACCCAGTACATCACCCATTACCATACTGTACAAGGTCTGGTGATATTCCACACCTAAGAAGAGACTCAGGACACACCTCATTCTACAGCTGTGTGTTGTGTGCAATTATGGCAATAACATTATTATTAATACGTACCTAGGTAGAGGGTTCCACTGTCAGTGTTGTGAAGTATGTGTGTGTATATGTGAAGGGATATACTTCAGTTCACTGAATATACATGTCACAGCAGGTCATCTGTCCATGAACTGACTGGCGTATGATGATATTTCAAAGGACTCCTGTAATGGGAATTATTTCCAACAAAACAGGTGGTAGATGTGTACATGCCCTCTTTCCCACTGTAGAGCTGAACATTGATACTGGAGTTGGTATATATAGTTGGCTGTTAATGTTGTGGACACAGCCACCCTCATTGGGGTTATTGTTTTGTGTATCCCAATGCTTAGACTGCTGTAATACTGTACAGTGTATGTTAACAGGTTAAGTAGTCATCAATCACACCATGTGCAGCTGTACACCACCTCACAACCTCCAAAGTGTAGGGCTGTGCCACACACACCAGCCCACCTATGTTTACCAATGCCAGGATTGCCGTAAATATGGGAAGGGGGCACATATCCTGCCAGTACCATCGTTGATGACATTAAAGTAGCAGACTGATTATGTACTGCTGTGAAGTTTTGCCTATTATGTCTTGGTAGAATTAAATAGGCTAAAATGTGTTCACTGACAAATACAGTGCATCCATGTGTACAGTAATGTGTGTGTATAGCATCAACACTAAAGCATCTATTTGTGTCTGTTATACAAAAACGTGGTGTGCACCACCCAGTACACTGTAGATGGGCTGCTGATATCAGCCACCATACACTCATTACCTGTGTGCAGCTGTACCCAGGATATGACACAGTCAAAATGTGTCAACACAGTGCCAAACCCCTTGTAGGACACAACAGCAGACCAAATTCCTGATGGCACATACACACCTCCAACAAAAACGGAATACATTATGGAGACCACTATCAGTCAGTGGTAATACCAGCTATATTGCATCATGCCTACACAGCTACACATCCTGAATGTAAGCATTAAACTTGCCTTCTGAAAACATATTACACAGCATTACACTGATGCACCTTCATACATTCACCCTCTGCATTAGTACCATAGTAACCTGTCCCTGCATCGATGTTATGGATGACAGGGATATGGCACAGGTATCATCATATGCACAGGGTGTGGTGTGGGTTTGCCAAAGACCTAGGCTGTGTGTGTGTGTGTGTGTGTGTGTGTGTGTGTGTGTGTGTGTGTGTGTGTGTGTGTGTGTGTGTGTGTGTGTGTGTGTGTGTGGGTGTGTGTGTGTGTGTGTGTGTGTGTGTGTATGCACAGTCTGGCCATTTCTCTGCCCTAAACATGGGTTTGTTGGTCAGCTGCAGGCTGTACATGGCAGGGTGTGCAGTTTACTGTCTCTGGCCATGGACATGAGAACTGTGCCTGTCAGGAGTTCCACAGGCACTACCAGGTACAAGGCCAGATATGTTACTTTCCCCTGAGGATGACACCTGTCCACTGGCTCCAGGTCCTTGTTGGAACCAGCCAGGGCCCAAGTGCATGTGGCCTGCTGTGGTGTGGTGTGGACAGTGCCCCCCCTGCAGTGTTGGTGCTGGTACTGCCACTATGGGAGTGGCTACGACTTCCTGCACATTCACATAGACCTCCACCTGTTGGTGATGCTGACCTACGTCCACATGGCTTTTGCTGTATTTCCACCATATGTTCTAACACAGACAGTGTACGGTCAATCAGTCCCACCAGCTCACCAAACCGTCTATCCATGACCTCTGCAAAATAACAATGGGCACCAGCGAGGTCATGAATGGTGTCAATAACAGCTGAATGAGTAGCCCTCTGTAGCCTCAGACCCTGTCTGGTATACCATTCCATACATGCCTGTGCCTCCATGACTGCCCGAAACATGCATCTGTTGATACCAGCTTTGGCACTGCTGCCAGGGGCATGATGTCCAGCAGCCCTCCTGTGTGGTGACCTGCCAGACATCCGGCAATGGCTGTTGTGTACAGACACACTTGACATAGTCCCCACACTGCTCTGTTCCATGCCACCACCTGCCAACTCCCCCTGATCTATGGCCACTGGTGATGGAGTATGCATAGGCAATGTGACTGTGTGCAGGGATGGGGTGGATAACAGTGGAATGTCAACCAATGGCACAGCTTCAGCCAATGACAACCCCGCTTGTGCCTCACCACAACTTTCATCATTGTCAGAGTCTGTGTGGACACTAACTGCAGATTACTTGCAGGAGGGACCCTGACCAACCTCGCCACCTGTGAGGGGAAACTGAAACATTACTTTCAGACCTGTATGTCATTGCTTACCTCTACACTCACACCTACACACCCACACCCCCTACACTCCCCCAACACACACACACACACACACACACACACACACACACACACACACACATGCACGCATGCACACACACACACACACACACACACACACACACACACACACACACACACACACTTACAGGTGAGGTGGTATATAGATATCACAGAAACCTCTGATTACCCACATGTCAGCATGCATGACATATAGCAATCAACAGCATGCAGTGGAGCTATCTCAATCCCTGTTATCAACATTATACATCTCTGTGATGGGTGAGTTGTGTTAGTAGGTGATGCCTGTCCCCTGGAACACACTACACCCATGTGCACAGTATTGCTGTGCACCTGTTCAGCACCCTGCCATGTACTGTGCACCATACCTCACCAGTGTACACACCATTGCTGACTGTGTATATGTGTGGTGGTTATGTTTGCTCAGTTGCCACAGCCCCTGTGTGCTTGACAGATTCATACCTGGGCTGATATGAGGACAGATGGCAATAGTGAGTGCCTGATGTTTGATTTGCAGATCTCATCATCAGCAGTGCAAGTTTCAGCAATGACATCCAATTATACTGACAACCTCCCAAGCTTACTGTGGCTATGAGGAGTGTTCACACCCTTATTGACATGCCACAATCTTCCCTGATATGCCTTGAGGCCACAATACTGCATATGTTACCATTACACATACCTAATATGTGACATATGACCTGTGCAGTCACATGCAGTATCAAACAAATGTGTTAGTTGTGCAGATGTTGATAGTGATGCATACAATATATGGGTTGCATAAGTGTACACACCCTTAACACAATGTTTTGTTGCAGCATGTGTATGTGAACAACAGCAGTAACTTTTCATAGTGTATAGTAGTATGGCACATCCTCACTTGACATTATGTGGTCACCCCTCCCTACAAATGTCCCCAAACTCTGCCAGATTGCAAGCATGGCTCATGTGCACAGCACTCGGAGGTCACACAGTCCCTAAACTATTGTTGTTGAGTCACTGTTATGTCTTACACAATGCATGGCCTTGTCTGTGTTCAGACACAGCCATTCTATGTGACCTTTGGACATATGCTTTGGTTCACTGTTGTGTTTCAGGGTGATACACCACCCCATCCTCAGTCATTTTGCAGATGCATGACAACTATGGGCCACACATGAGTGTGACTTGGCGGTGTCCCACATGCAGAACAACATGTCTACCACCATAGTTTCTGCTAATTAACAGCAAACCTACAAGTGTACACTGGCAAAAGCAGGGTACAGATGGGGATGATGGGCATGCATAAGGTGGACTGAGGTGATGCTTGTGCAGCTCATGTATCTTTATTAATAATGTCTGTAGGTTTCAGCCTTGATCTCAGAACACCATAACACATAGCAACACATGCCTGTGGGAGACTTGATGTTATGCATATGGTATCTGGAGAGAGCTCTGGATGATGTCTCCTGTGGAACAACTCTTCAATCTGAGTACTCTAACCCATAGGCCACAATTATGCAATGTCCAGGTAACTGCTGACACAGGTACAATGCAGGCAGTACCTGCTAGACTTTCCTGCAAGTCCCCGTTGTTGCTGTATGTGTCTGGGTAGCCTTCATGGCCAGTTTGCAACATGTGCTGTCATCTGACTTGGATGGGAGTCTGTTTATTTCTGACATGAATGTTGTCCCATGCATCATAGACACATACAGGACTGTCTGCCCTGTTTGCCATGGTATATGCAATGCTGATGTAAGGCTATGTTTCCTACTCCTGAGTGATACCTTTCAGATATGGGATATATTCCATGGTTTGTAACAGGTGTGCAAGCCAGGGCTGCCTCTTTTGCAGGTGAATGGGCAGATGTCATGGACAGATGTCTTGGACAGCAGAACATTACTTGGTGTGACATCTAGGCCCTGTACATGATGGAAGGTGTGTATTCTAGAAGTGTGAATGCTGTCAGTACCTCACAAGCTGCTTCCACAATATGTTATTTGGAGTGTGTGAATACATATGCATCCAATGTTTGTTAAGGCATGTATTCCCCATAATTTTTGTCCTAACATAGGGTTCCATATTGCACATGCATTGCTCATTTTAGGATCACAAAAACCCATGGTGGTGGTGCTGCGGTAGCATTGTTGCCTCACAGTAAGACGCTGTCCGGTTCGATTCTCAGCTAGAGCGTCTTCTGCATGGAGATATGCATGAATGGGCGTACCTTCTTTGAAGGTTGTGCATCAGGGCTGGTAACTCGGCACGTAAAAATTAACTACCAATCATTAGCGGACCAGAGTTCCGCTGTGGGGACCCCTAACTGGGAAAAGCTGAAAGACACAAACATTACAGGCTGTAAACAGTGTGTAATGTGGTACTGTGATTTGACAGTGGTAGATCTGGAATATTTGCCATTGTGATAGTAGTGTATACAGTGTTTTACACACTGTAGAAGGGTACTATGCCACACATGTTCCTACTGTAGGCCATTCCTCCCACCATTATGTTCATCTCTGTCCACACATCTTGCACTGACAGGTTGTGTGGTATACTGCAAGCCCATACATACCCTTCAGATATGGCACCAAGGTGCCCACTGTGATGCAGTGCAGTTAACAGCAACAATAAGTGAACATGTACAGCATGCAATATGGGTAGGTGTGCTACATGTGTGCATGGCACATAGCATAGCACATAGCATGGCCATAGCATGGCCAGTGTATTGGCAAACATGAAATAGAAAAAAAATCCATACTCACCAGCCACAAGCTGCTGCCCTAGTTGGATACCAGAGGGACCTACATAGTTGTGTGAGAAATGTAATGTCAGTAGCCACACCTGTGCCACTGGTACAGGGTGGGAACAGCATTTCAGAACATCATCTACACAAACCCACAATACTAGAGATTATGCACATCTTCTCCTTAATACATTGCAGTAACAGACCATATTATCTGACATATTCATATATATACTTTACAGATGAGGATAGATAAGCAGCACTGGTCTACTAATGTGCCCTGGGGCCTTACCTGAATGCTCCTGCTCTATTGTGTGGATGGCCTCCACCTCCAAAATACTTTCTTTGGCTGCTGGAATTTGCCAGCATGTGGGTGCCCCAAGGCTGGTGAGGAGCTCCTCCACATGAGTCAGTGGGGGCTGGATGGTACGATCCCCACCTGTGGCTTGCTGGTCCCTTCTGACAGCAGCAGCACATTGACAGGCATGGCAGATGAGGTTGGTACAGCAATGTCGTACCTGCTCATAACTTCGGTTATGCAGGCCAAAATCGTTTACCCTGCAGACAAGCTCATTCTACAGGGCAGTCCTCTCCTGCATATTATGTGATGTCAGTGAAAACAGGGTTCCATGATGCTGCACGAGGTACTGCACAATGATTTCTGTTTCATCTGCAGTACGTGCATGCAACCTTTCCCAGATTATAGTATCTGAAATGCATAAACAGTTGACAATGTCTGAGGACATCATATTGCAAGGTACTTGATACTTAACACCTCCCTCACCAGCATCATATATTCATACCTAATCTGAACACACACATCACTCGGTATGTTTACACCAAACCTTCTGTTGGGACATATATCCTGTTGTGCAGTACATACTGAACTTTGTTGTTATTCATGCTCCATGTTTAAGCAGTACCATTGGTGGCCTATTGCTAACAATGTCACCTGCATGTTATTGTAATGGCCACCGTGGTTCCATATATGCATCTGTTCTGTTTGCTATGCAACTGTTTCAAATCTGGTGTTTTGGGTTACTGGGACTATACATGCCTGCTGTTTTAGCTAATCCTGAATTATGTTGACTATTACTGACAATATATGTCATAACACTGCAACTCAATATCACATTTGGGAAGGCTATTCCCAACAGACCCACCTCTTCCACCTCATTTGGCCATCTGGCCATGGCTGTAGCCTGCACCACATCTAGGACCCAAAATGGGACATCTTCAGCTACTGGTTCTGCACTACCTTCAGGTGGACCCACCTGAGGGGATGGGGCCTGTGCCCCCCCCGGGAGTGCACACAGACAGGATCATGTAACCGGACATTAGGTCCAGGGTCTGGTGCATAGGGAGCTATGCAGAGTATTGTGTGATCAGCAAAACAACTGTGTTGTCCTTGTGTCACATGCAGAGGTTCAGCCTGCCCCTACTGCATAGCCCCCAGCACAGCCATCTTCAGGGCCATGAAGGTGCAGCACTGACTGCCTATGTGTGGGGAGCTCAGCCCCACTATTTCTATTTGGCCTGTATAGGGCTTCCTATTTCCAATCACCACTCCCTGTCCAAGGTGTTTGCCCACCACATGTGTCATACACTTCACCCATCTGCCTAGCTTCTTGGATCCACTAATCCAAGAGCTTCCTCTTCCTCCATTTCAAGTCGGCATAGTAATGCCTGACCTGCTCACCAGTTCGAGGGATACCAGTGACACTGGTGAGGTCACGGGTGAGATGGTCCCAAGCATCTACTTTATATTGGGAACCCTAGTAGTAGCCCTACAGCAGTCTCTCTTCATGGTCTTTTGCCAGGAGTCCTGCCATGGCCTTAGAATCCTGGATGCCCCAGCACTGTGCTCAGAAGAGCGATCATTCCCCAACACTGGCCATTGTGCCTACAGGAGGAAGCTGCAACCAGTTATGAGATGTATTCCCAACTGTGGGGTTTAAATAAGGCTGATTTCCCACACTTTGCAGTGATTGGGTGGTTTTGAAAATGCTAAGCTATGGGCAAACCTGCTTATCTAAGTTTGGCATTGCTTAAAAGGTCATACCAATGGGCAAATTTATTTAGCTGGGCTTTGCATTGCTTACACCTGGTAAGCAGAGGTGTGCAATGCTTAGCATTGCTTATTTTTAATTTTACACACTATTTGCTGTTTGGCATTGATTTATCATTCATTACATGGCATAAATTTGTTTAGTATCCGTGATTCATGCATATGTATACTGTATGGGGTACTTGCGTTTATAGCGAGATTTCACCGCTTTATTACAATGACACCTCAAATCTGAAATTAATGCAGTACTCCAGTTCACAGATATATGTTATTTAGTAGGTTATACAACAAAAAAATTGTTTATAAATCCCTTTCACATATAAAATGTGAATTTGCTATAGTGAGGAGCAAACCTAGAATGCCTGCTCACAAAGCAAATGCTCTAGCCACTACACTATTGCAGTACTGCTTTTTGTGCTTGAATCTTGCTATTTGACTTCTTGTGTCATTTAAGCTGGAGTATGCATAACTAAGCAACGGGCTGACCCATGCAGCTATGGTTATCACTTTTATAAAAAAATAAAATTGCGATTGTTGTCATAGCTGTCATACAATCAGGGACAACTCTCAACAGAATCAGGGACAAATCCAGACAAAATTGGGGACAATGAGGGACACTTTTAACATATTAATTCTATTAACTTGAGACATTTATGGCATTACAGAATGTGAATTAATGTACATTTCCTGCAATGAAATAATTGATCAGCTCTTAATTATTGTCATTATTTATTCTGTATAATTCCAATGGCACCAGTGTTAAGAGGAATTCAGAGGAACAATGCTAACATTTGCATGTGCATCAGGGATGTACCTGACAATCATGGACAGCTGTGAGGTATGCATTTGTTTTATATATATGTATATATATATATATATATATATATATATATATATATATATATATATATATATATATATATATATATGTATATCAGGATGTAATGTTGAATGACTGTGCTGCATGATATGTTTGAGAATACCTCAAATTTGTTTATAGCTTATATGGCGTAGTGGTGAAGCACTGTGGCTATAGTGTGTGGGGTCCTGGGTTTAAAACTTGTAAAGGTTGGCTATTTTGTTGCTGGGCAGAACAAGGGCTGTTGGATACAGAGTGACTAAGGCACTTTTAAGTAGTTGTAAGTGGGTTTGCACATGTTTGCATGATGGTAAGCAATGCTGACTTCTGGTTAAATATGCTTACAGAGAGTTAGCCTAAAAATTGCTTATTCCATGTAGGCATTGCTTATCCATGCACAAGCAGGCTTAAACCTGCTTACTACTGCTTAAAAGTGCTTACTCCCACTTACCCCTATGCTAATTTTTTTAAAAGACAAGTATAAGGGGTGATTGGAAAGAGGTGTGCAATGCTTAGCATTGCTTATTTTTAATTTTACACACTCACTATTTGCTGTATGGCACTGATTTAACATTCATTACATATTATAAATGTGTTTAATATCCTTGATTCATGTGTAAGTATACTGTATGGGGCATTTGTGTTTATGTGGTATTTCACCACTTTATTACAATGATACCGCACATCTGGACTTAATGCAGTACTCCAGTTCACAAATATATGTTATTTAGTAGGTTATACACAAAATAATTGTTTATGAATTGCATTCACATGTGAAATGAAAATTTGCTACAGTGAGGATCAAAACGGGAATGACTACTCGCAAAGCATGCACTCTAACCCCTACACTATTGCAGTACTGTTTCTATTGAATGAATCTTGCTATTTAACTTCTTGTGCTGTTAAGCTGGACTATGTGCAGCTTAGCAACAGGCACACCATGCAGCTACGGTTAAACATTATTGCTTTTATAAAGAAAAATCTTGTACTGTTCTTTTATCTATACCCTTCACAATATCCCTGCTACTGCTGCACCTATTTTGTCAGCTTTTTGCTTCACAGCGGGCATACCTCTCAACCTCTTAAAATACAAACTCTGGACAAACCCTGAAATGATGGAGGAACAAATGGAGGAACAGATTTAACATATTGCTGTGAGGTTTTGAGTGCATCTGCACATTTTACAGCTATCCTGATGTGTTTCCGGTGCTATAAGCATTCTCACCGAATGGCAATTCTTGAGTGCAGGGGCGTGTATATTGTGAGAGCTCTGATCTCAGACACACCCCCTGCACTCTTCCACAGTTCCGTGTTGTTTAGGAGCACAGTCAGCACACCTTCATAAATATGCATGGCGCGCCACCATGCTGCACTTAATCAGTCGTTCCAGTGCAGGAATAACTTATTCCTGCATGGAAGATTAGTTGATCCTGGGGAATGTATTTTGGAATCAGATGGGTGTGTGCATAATCCATAATTATTCTACTCTAAATAGCTAAGTACTCCAACTACCTTCACCGTATCTTCTGAAATCGCAACCACAGCAAGTGCACTGAAGTATTCCTTCAGTGTTTTGGGCTGTCCTTAAATGGCTTCTGTGAACTTTACAAAATCCTGCCCCTTATGTTCTAAATGTATAGCATATAGCATATACTATATTTATTAGACCATATTAAACTTATTTTTTCAGTGTTAGCTTGTATTAGGCTTTCAGAGTTCATGTACTGAACAGGAATAAACATAAATGCTACTGCAATCCAACAATCAGTCCTTGGTTGATAGTACAGCAAATTTTCACGCAGAATGAGCTTTGGAGATGACACAATTAATTCTGAGCTGTTTAATCTACTGTTTGAAAAATGAAATTAAAAATAAAAACAAAAACATTGGATATACTCGGCAGTCTATTTAATCATTGCCAATCTATGAAAATGTGAGCAGATGCAAATTAAAATAAACACTGAAATTCACTGTACAGTTAAAACTGAATAGTAGATATTGTAATAAATAAGAAAAGGTACTACTATTCAACACAAACAGATTATCAGGTGTTTATTACACTTTTTACATGTGTGTGTGTGTGTGTGTGTGTGTGTGTGTGTGTGTGTGTGTGTGTGTGTGTGTGTGTGTGAAACCAGGAATTAGGTACATTTAACTGCATATGCAAACAGCATTTCATAATTCTGTACCTATTTAGAGATACAATATAGCAAAATCTTTTTAATAGAGGAGCTATGTTGCATAAATTGTTACACAGGATATTTATTTTAACAGCAACAAGATACACAAATATATGTGCAGGTAGCTTGTTTTTCAGACTAGCAATAATGCCATCAGTGGTGTGTATTACTGTGAAATAAAAGACCTTCAGAAGTCAAAGAGGCCTCTTGCCACTGGTGCTGGGCTTCATCACACCTGCAAGCAAATGGTTATTTCTCAGAATGTTCATCCTGTCAGATATTGTTACTTGTTAACTTTTAAAACCTAGGGATGGCAGCTGCATGCAGATCTAAGCATGCAGCTAATCCATGAAGTATGCAGTGCTAATTTCCTCAGTCATTTGTATTTTCATAGTCATTGAATGGATACATTATGTTGTATAACTTTTCATATGGCAGAATTAAGCATTAATTTCTCCATGGAGATGAGTTATAGTAGGATTTACCTCCCACTATGAAGGAAGGAAGTAAGGCTTGATTCCAAACAGTAAACACCCTAGAGCAAACATAGAAGAGACAGTATTCATAAACAAGTTGCATAGTATTCAGACTACCACTGGTAGGAGGTGACAGTGTAATTTATAGTACCAAATGGTACTACAGAGCAGCAAGGAAAAACATTTTGGGAATAGGTGTCTGTAAAGAATTGTGCATTGATATTTAAAAGAAGGTACACTGTCTAATGAGTCCATATTAAGATTTAAATGTGTGGCTATGAATCAAGGTCAAGATTTGTGGATAGAATTCACAAATGGTAGCCAACACATTAAGTTTCACTATAAGAGTGAAGAATGAACTGAAAATGGAAGAATTCCACTGAACAAGGAGGCTTGTAGGAGCTGCAATCTTTGTGAAGCAGCATTTGCCTTCTAAAAGTAGAAGGATAGTGATGCAGAGGATAACCTGGGGTGGGCATTATTCCAACTAAGCCAATGACAGATGTTAGCTTTCAGAGCAAGTGTGTGGAAGGATGAACTCACAAGGAGAGGCCATTATTGGCCAGCCTGGTGACACAGTTTGCACATCTCTTACCCATGGAAATAGGTAAGGTCATTCAGAAAAAAATGCTGTCATGGATAGGATGCTGACAACAGCACAAAATAATCCATGGTTTCCTAAATATTTTCCCCTCTCAGACACCTTTCACCCGGGCTCTTGAAGGACTCTCTGGAGTGGTGAAATGAATGGACATGCTTCAGTCAAGGGAGAGTTTGATAGTTGGCATTCAAAGGAAAAATATAATATAGAAATAAAAAAAAATATCCACTCTCTGCATGGATAAAGTGTTTTTGAGAAGGAGTTAAAAAGTTCTAGTTACTCCTTTTACAATAGCAGTTCCCTTACTTTTAAATATTGCTTATGTTTGAACAACTTAATAATTTGCTAGACTTTTTTCTCCTTAATAAGTATAGCAAAGCAGTATTCCACCTCACAGGCAATACTTTTTATTTGTATTTTAAATACACAGTGATCTCGCTGCCCCCTTCATTTAAATTGTATGTATCATTTTGTGAATGTAAGGGCTCAAGCAT
Organism: Protopterus annectens; assembly: GCF_019279795.1. Taxonomy (NCBI): domain Eukaryota; kingdom Metazoa; phylum Chordata; order Ceratodontiformes; family Protopteridae; genus Protopterus; species Protopterus annectens. The sequence goes on from NC_056730.1 coordinate 792,683,984, forward strand.
GACACGAGTGTGCATACTAAGGTGTATACACCATCATCATGTGGTGTCATACTTCAAAATACACATAAAGCATATCCATGATACTTCTCAGCAGACTCTAACCATATATGTTTAAGAGTTTATTTTTAGTGTTAATAGCTATAAAAATAATTGTTCATAATAATTACACATTTGCAATGTGATAGATCATGTATATGTGTGTGTGTGTGTATTTTTTATTTCCTACAGTATATATAAACACACTGTGTGTGTGTGTGTGTGTGTGTGTGTGTGTGTGTGTGTGTGTGTGTGTGTGTGTGTGTGTGTGTGTGCCTTTGTGTGTATTTGAGAAAATGTGATGGTTTTCAGGTAGCCATCACATGAGCTTGATATGGACATGGAGCAGATTGCAAAACTTTACAATGTGGTTGCTGTTTTGGGAATTTTGACGCAACTCATGATTCATTCAGGAATAGTGTATTGGGAATTAATTAAGCCATAAATAATGGAGGGAGTGTGGGTTGTACAGCTTTTACCCCTCAGATACTGAAGTTAAACAATTAGAACAAAGATACAAGCTGAATAGCACTGCACAGCCCACTCCCTTACCACTGATTGTTGTTATTATACTATGACATTGTTTATTTATATCTTCAAGTTTATTTCCGTCTTACTTGTTGTCTTTGTAATACATTTTCTACAGTTTGCAGATGTCTGCATTTATGAAACAGATTACAAAATTAATTTCTGTTCTTTAGTTTGCAGCTTATTTTTTTCTCATAACAAAACTTTAAACTGGTAACTATATGTAATGTAGATAGGACTCATTCTTCATCCCCCACCCAAGAAATCCACATAGTTCTTTTTACTACTTTCCTTTGCAGTTTTCTCTATTTTTAATTTAAAATGTTAATGGTAGTCTAAAGTAACCTGTGTTGATTCATAGTACATAATGCACGCAATTATAATTGCAGTATACTAAACTGTGTAATTATGCTACAGGCTTAAATCACTTTGGTTGACAAATTATAACTTCTAATGATGCTTGAAACTATGACATTCTTAAGGCATCATAAAGTCAACTATGATTAAATTACTTGCTTCATAAAATTGCTGTCAATCAGCTTTTTGAGACAATTTCTGCACCTGTTGTGTTTCTTTGTTTGAGAGTTGTCTTATAGATTCCTTGATCTTGTGCTATGAGTTCCATTTTAACTTCATATAAAATTTTTAATTTTGTATCGCAATCCACATTAAAATGCATAATATGGTAAACTCAGTAGTCTAACTGTGGATAATAACAATGAATCAAAATAAGCTAAAATTCCTTAAAATGAACCTCAAAACAAGCTACTGCATAGACAAAGGCATTATACTGATCTGATAGAATCAATGCTAATATATGGATTTAAGTGATCTTATCAACATAACCTATCTACATATGTTTTGGATGAAGATGCCAAACAGACTTATTTCCAGAAAGTGCACTGGCACCTTTACAGATATGACAAAGTGGCCTGAACAAGAAAAATAAACTAAAAGACAAAAAAACATATTGAGGTAACAAACACCAAGTCAGATGTACACCCCCCATCACCATTAGGGGGTGGAGATATGCCACATAATTAAAAATGCCTTAATGCTTCCAGGATGACTGATCCATAATTGTCTCTTACCTCATGGGGATCAAATGAGCTGAAAAAAAAAACAATTGTCTTGTTAGGGTTAAATGGCTAATGGATCACATGAAGCAGATAGCCAGCAGGCAGTGGAGTGTCAAAAGAAAGAATAAGAACAAAACTGATAGTATAGCAGTATCAGCTTGCATGTAGAGTTAGTTATCACTATCTAGGGTCAGCATAAGGAGATTAATAGTATAGAATTCAACTCATCTCAGTAGTTACCATGAGTGATCTATCACTGGTAATAATGTGCTAATTGGATTGATTTTGTCAGACTAAGATGTGCTAGAGTTTCAGATCAGTATCATGAGGAATTTTGTCTGAGGCAATGCAGGAGTGGAGAAATACATATACTGTCCTGCCACTCTCTGATGGTCAGAAAAAAAGTGCCAGGGCAGTACACTGGGATTGAGGGAATGCTGTGAGTGGTACTAAGTTCCAGTGGAGATTATGTTCAAGTGTCAGGAAGGTCTCAACATTGGACAAATTTTTGTTGAAACTCTTAAGTATTGAGCAGTCACATGTAAATGCAACCCAGACTGGAATTTGCTAGTCTGAAATTCCCAAGAGATTGGACCTTGCCTAATAATAACACTTTGAGGGCAGAAAAATTATTACCCAATCTGCAGAAGGCCTGGTCAAACAAAAAGAGCAATCATAGATCATTTTCTTCTATGCTGACACACAATATATTCTCCTGGAATGATACCAGTTAATTAGCTATTTTACTGAAGTATATTATTTTGTTTAGGAATTGTGGCACCATTCTTGGAGACAACAAGACACTGCTTAAGACACTTCTGTTTTGCATTGCACATGGAGATCTCAGCCATGCCTCTCTGTATCACTTCTCAGTTGAGCCATCTAAGACAATTCACTCTGATGTGGGCAGCTACAAGAACGTATTCAGATCTGTGGTGTTTAAAATTTGCAAATCACATAAGTGGTACTCAGCCAATTAAACTATTGCCCTCTATAATGCCTTGTATAAAAGTCAACACCATTGGCAGCTCCCTGCCAAAACAATTCTGTTTTATATATTTATTCTCTTTTTAGATGCATCTTGCTGACCTGCATAGTGGAATAAATAAATAAAGGAAACAGCTTGACTTATATTCCTTTTTTTGGGTGCCAACATATCTTATCCAGCATGTCAGCTTTGCCATTACTTTGTAATGTTAAAACTGTCAGGTCACTCTGCAGTCAGACATCTTTGCTCCAGACAGGTGTTCTTCCTAATGGTGATCATGGTTACTCCCCAATGCTAAAATAAAATGAAAACTCCAGCAAAGCTAGATCTTCCACTGAGTGACCTCCCAAACCTTTTATATCAAAGGCACATGGGATATATGCAAATGACCCTTATGAACATCAGGTGTTTCAGCCAATTGGTGATTCTGAACACCCATGACTTGTTTCGTTGTTTTAATGGACAATTTCAGACCAATAAAGCCAAAACCCACTAGCTGTGGATATGCATATTTTGGGCTTGTTATGACCTCGTCAGCATAGCACAAGCAGAGTGTTTGACTAAGCATAAGAAACACAGGACTGTTATACCCAGCTGATGTCCATTATCATTAGGGTCATGGGCATTCAAAATCACCAATTAGTTGAAACACCTGATGTTCATAAGGGTCATTTGCATATATCCCATGTGCTTTTGATACAAGAGGTTTGGGAGGTCACTCAGTGGAAGTTCTAGCTTTGCTGGGGTTTTCATTTTGTTTTTACTGATTGGTTTTTCAGTGACCTTCTCACTTATTGTTTTAATTTGTTGTTTGGGATATTTTTGCAGTGACCCTAATGATAATTAGGTTTCTTTGGTTTGATTCTTGGCTAGGGTACCTTCTGTGTGGAGTCTGTATGTTCTCCCTGCATTCATGTGGGTTTTCTCTGGGTGCTCTGGTTTCCTCCTACTTACGAAGATGTGTGTTTGGAGTGTTTCTCACCAGGCTTCTGCTGAACATTGGCTTGTTCCAAGTTAGACTTTCCCAGTTAACAAATGATAAATAAGTTTTAGATTATTCATCATGGTCTCAATTTTAGACCTTAAAAAAATATGGAAACTCATTTCTGAAGAAGCCGGATTATTTTTGAGGAGTTTGAGACAGTAAGGAAAGTCCTAGCATCTGATCTGGGTCAGGTGAACATGAAGAAATCTGCAGTGGAAAGCACTGATCTAATCAACCTCCAGGAAGGTTGTGCTTCTAACAGGTCAAGGAGGAAGAGCATGAAAGAAACAAGAGTTTATGATCCTAATTATACTTTTTAACATGTTCCATCAGATAAGAAGGCATCAGAAAATACCTGTTAATCAAGGAGAGGAACAAGTGGAGGATATAGATGGATACTTAGGAACCTTTATTGAAGTTTTGAACAAATAAAGCAGTAAGAGATTAGGTCAAATAACTGGCCGGAACATTAATACTACCTCTGTCTGATTTAAGGTCTTGCACAGTAACCTCTGATAACATCAGCACCGTTACATTCCACTTTTACTATCAGCTCACTCAGGTAGAAGGATGTCATCATCAATGGAGCAAAACAGTAGTAATATAATTAACACATTCAATAACCCTGAAATCAAAATGCAGGCCTCAGTTATTACTGTTCATATATCAAAGATGGTAAAAGGGAAGATTTGGAGAGGAAATTTCATAGATATCTTTGATATGGTAGATGCAATGGCATACAGAGGATAACAGACAACAAATTTAAAGGGTCCAAAGTTCTTATATAAGCTTTTCAGTCTTGGGCACACATCTACCAAAAAAACTTAATGGTAAAGTCTTGGGATAACTGGCTACTGGCAATTATACCCTATGCAGCAGTTGTTATAGAAAAGCACCCATCAATGGCCACCCCATTAATAGGCTGTTTCCTCAATGTAAATAAGGCTCATGTCCTAAAAGCGAATATGCCATGGCACCACTATGACCAAAGATTCAGAAAGCTAAGAGCAAAATATAGCCATTTAAATTGGGATTCTAGACACACTGACACCTGTCTCAGCATTATGATAATAAACAAAGAAGTGATTTTGGTCAACAAGAGAAACAATCCCCTACCAAAGGCAAATCTTGTTGTATCCTTAATTCTAGTAACTATGGCTCAATTGCTTGCAGGTTCTCCTCACAACTACAACATCTGTGCAGGGAGATACCCTGCCTCTAGATGCTGGCACAGAGACCCTAAAAGTACTCCAAGTCAACTCCAGAGCAGGACCCATTTCAATTATAGATTTGTTCCCCAACCATATTTCTTTAGTCTGTATCAACAGCAGATAGGGCAGAAGCATACTTTTATGGCTTCCACAGAAACCACAATTTTCACAATTTTTCACAAATTCAGATAAGCCAAAATGGAACCATTTTCCCATCAACACAGCTGTTCTCAGACATCTTTGCAAGGACTTTCCTGACCAAATAATAGACAAATACATAGTCAATTGTTTCACCAGTGGGTTTCCAGAAAATCCAGCATTCAAAACATACCTCCATCAAGCAATATGTTATCTTCAACAAATAGGAAGGCTCACATAGCTTTGTACATAATTTCTAATGAAATCCAACTAGGATGTATCAGGGGTCCTTCCAGGCACCTCCTTTAGAAGCATTCATTAGTTCTAGTTTAGGCCTGGTTAGCAGAAAGAAACAGGATGAGTGCTGATAATGCAGTACTTATGCCACCCAGAAGTAATTTCAGTAAATGATACAGATAAAAAGAATACTGAGTTCTTTATGCATCATTAGAAGACGCAGTAGTCATCATAACAAAGATCCATGGGTCACCCAAGTAGACATACAATCTGCATTCCCCTTTTTACCTATCCAACACCTGGACTGTCACAAGCTAGGAATGGAAATCAATGGCATTTACTTTTTTTTTAAACAGCTATATCAATGGGGTATTCCATGGCTTGTTCAGTGTTTGACTGTTTCAACAAGAATCTCCCGAAGTGCTGTAAAATGATGAACTCTGCTTTTTATGAAGTTTAAAACTTGGAAGATTTTTTGATCACAGAAGGTGGGGAAACATAAACCAAAGAAGATTTCCAGTTGTTCATTAGACTATGCAATACATTAGGTGTTCCTTTACCTGGGGATAAGTTAGAAGGAACAGTCAGTCAAGCATTAACATTTCTAGGCATTGAGTTAGTTGTCATGAAATGCTATTTTCATTTACCAAAAGAAAAGATCAGGAAGGATTCCTATGCTGTTTCCAAATTTTTAGCTTACATCTGACAAGTCATGGAGCTATTAGGACTCCTCAGTTTTGTATGCTGATCTATAGCATCTGGTAGAACTTTTACCATGTCTATAGCAGACCTATTGCATGGAGTTTGCAAGAAACATCACAGGGTCAGGGTTAACAGTAGATTCAGAAGGAACCTCAGATTATGGTCCCACTTACACAGGGAGTATAACAACACCTCCTTTTGGCAGGATAATTAGGTATCAAATGAAAAACTTTAGTTGTTCTCTGATGTATCTGGCAAATTTGGCATGGGTGGTTATTTCACTGAGCACTGTTTTTCTGGGCCATGGCCAAATAACTAGTCCCTTGCTAAGAGGAGGGACATCACATTTAAGCAATTTTCCCCATATGGGAGTCAATTCAAGTATTATAAGAACAACTCAGAAACAAGTGGTTAACATTTAGATCTGACAACAAAGTGGTAGTTGAGTTTCCAAAGAGTCATCTAAGATTTGTTAGGGCCAAGTCTATGTTAACATTTTTGGTTCTCATTTCTTTGAAGATCGAGTTATTTATTTACAGCAGAAAATATTAGTGGATCTAAAAATAAACTAGTTTTTATTTATTTTATTTATTTATATTTGTTGACTGGGAGTGTCCGACTGGACATAGGTCTATTTTCAGCAGAGGCCCGGGAAGAAAAGCTCCACAGTTAAAATAAACAGACAGTAGTTACATTGGATTACATAGCGATTAACAATTTACATAGCAATTACTTACAACATATTTACAGATGAAGAACATAGTACATCAGTAGACAATTAGAATCTTTATCTGTGAAGTACATAACAGACATTAACAAATGTTAAAATAAGAAGTTCCTGCTGTATAAGTACTAGGCTTAAGAGCATCTGAGCTTGCTATAATCAATGTAGTTAGTGGAGTGGAAAGAAAGGTAGTGGTTGGATGGGGTGGGTGATATTAGAGTGGGAGTTGCAAGGGCATAGCCAGCATGTTTTTTGGTGCGCTTTTAGTAAAGGTTTGAAGTGGGAGCATGATGGTATGGAGGTAATTGTGGGTGGGAGGGAGTTCCATAATTTGGCTATGGTGCAAGAGAATAGTGCTTCACCAGCAGAGTTATTGGCTTTAGTGATCTGCAAGTGATTTTTGTTGATGTACCCTTTTCAGTTCCATATTCAACAATTAAAAAGGTGGCCTCCTCAAGCTAATTTACTCCCCACTCTGATCCTAGAAAGAATTGGGATAACTGGAAAAGGATAACTACATCTTGGTTTTAAAAGTCTTGAGCAAAAACACTATAAGTGTTTACAGTGCATCTATAAAACATTTTGCCCAATTGTTCAGCAGTTTGGAAATTCAGGATTACCATTGGTCTTATCAGATCATTTTATGTTACTTCTGTTACCATTGTGGATAGCACAGTGGTGTAGTGGTCGCATTGTTGCCTCACAACAAGTGATTCTTTGGTTCGATTCTTGGCTGGGGTGCCTTCTGTGTGGAGTCTGCATGTCCTCCCTGTGTTCATATGAGTTTCCTCTGGGTGCTTGTTTTTCCTCACACCTTACAAAGACATGTATCCAGCGCATTTCTCCATGGGCCTCCACTGAAAATTTACTTTGTTCCAAGTCGGGCTTTCCCAGTTAACAAATGTTAAATAAATAAATAAATAAAAATATTGCAACCAGAGGCATAGTCAGAATCCACATAGCAGACTTAAATTTATTTCCAGAATATTTCAAGTGCCTGATGTCACTGAGCACTGGACAGTTGTCAGAGTACTTAAAGGATGGAACATGGGGGATAGTTTTAGAAATGACAAAATACATCCAAGAGGTTTAGAATTTTGAAAATCCATTCTGTTTAGTTTATATGCTATATTGAACTCATGCAATAATTATTGCCTTTGGGTCACATTGTTTTTTTTGGTTATACTTTGGTGATTTTAGAGTCTGTGAGTTAATTGGCAAACTCAAATGGTCTGATGTAGTTTTACTAAGGAGATTGTCTTACTTCATAAGGTTTGCCAAATCTAAAACAGATCAGCTAGGTCAAGGCCACAGAGTTACTTTATGGAAAATAAATACCTTATTAGCTGCCTGGTTTCCTGGGTCAAAACATTTACAGACCTAATTTCAGAGCTAAACTCCAACAATATTGTCTTCATCAGCTAGGAAGGCCACATTATAATCAACACTGACCTATCTCTTCAGCTCAAGTGAGCCTTAAGACATTTAGGTGTTTCTCCTAAAAGATCCCAATTTAGAATTGGCTATGCTTTTGATATAGCCACCTCAGGGCAGTCTACTGTAGTCCTCAAAATGTTAGGCAGGTGGTCTTCCAATGCTTACTTAAGATACATACACCAATTCAACTACAACTAATTTCAGAAAAATTTCATTTGCTTACATCAAGAACAATACTTATACTGGAGTACTCCTTCATTTTGCATGCAAAGGATAGTACTTCAATGTGGCCCAATGGCAGAAACATTGGGCTAGAGCAAGCCAAATCTGAAGTAGTGTGGATAGGAATCCTTGGTCAGTGATGGAGCCAACTTCTCTTTCACCTTTCTCAGATTGCACTACAAACAAGATTGCATAATACAATTGTTATTTATGCTGGGGGGGGGTGGAATGATGTGGGTAATATACCTAAGATACACTTTATTTACTGCATCTTACATGGTTTAGCAATAATTAGACATATTTACCCTCAGATATCCATAGTATGGTCAGTAATCATACCCAGACTAAAGTGTTCAGGTTCCTTTAAACCACAAGTGTTTGACAAGACCAGAAGGTTCATTATATATACAGTAGCAAGAACAGAGCAACTGCTAGGTATTTCTGTAATGGAACATCAAGAGTTATATGATACAAGACACTTTGGTTCATAAAAGACAGTAGTCATCTACCAAACAATGGTTTTGATTTATTCAGTCAAGAGATATATGATACGGATACAATTTGTTTAAGAAAAGATGGCGTCCATATATCGGACATTGTTTTTTTTTTTATTCAATGTAAACTTACCCTTGTTTTAAAGCGAACACGTTTGAGCCATCAACTAACAAGTTCAGCAGGAATTGTATCAGTCTTCAGTCCCCCTTTTTGTTTACTCCTCCACCCCTTTTTCCTTGCTTGGTATTTTAAAACAAAATAATTCAGTTCATAACAGTTCTGCACAAGCAGTGGCAGGGATTTTTGTTCATAGCATTTGCAATGGAATCAATTTAAGGAGATTTGGGAGGGCTTTATATCATACTACCTGACAGTAGGCCTTTGGTTGTATTAGTGTCAGTGAAGTTTGAAGTTGCATTGTTGCAAGTCACTGAAGATGCAATGCATTCAGAGTTATTCTATACAGAAACTTGTTTTTAATAAATTTATTGGTTGCCACTCCAACAACTGTTTCTTGTCTGCTTCATTTTTATTTATTTAACATTTGTTAACCAGGAAAATCCAACTTGGAATGAAGCCACTTTTCAGCATAGGCCCAGGGAAGCACATGTTTTTATAATGTGGGAGGAACTGGAACACCCAGAGAAAACCCACATGATCACAGGGAGAACATGCAGACTCCACACAGAATGCGCTCCAGCAAAGAATCGAACTGGAGAACCTCTTACTATGAGACAACAATGCTACCACTGCACTGCTGCACTGTTACTTTTGCATATAGAATCCAGAGACAAATAGCAATGACCATTCTTAAACCTCCAACACTCTATGAATCTCCTTCTGCTTCTGGATATATCCTACTAATGATTTTATGGTCTTCAGAAGCCAAGGTAGTTGCTGGAAATTTGACGACCATAAGTGTGATTCCCTGAATAGATGACCTGAAGGAGTGAATATTCAAGTTTGAAGTATAACTCACTCTCTCTCTCTATTTATACATGTATATGTATATATATATATATATATATATATATATATATATATATATATATTTTTTTTTTCACTTTATAATCCATAAATACTGAAATATCGTAATTCAGTATCTTAAGACTTTAAAGCCGAAAACTGACAAACCCAAAACCCCAAAACCACGAAATTTAAAACTGCAACTGTCAAAAAAAACTACACCACACAAACAAACACAAATACACTCACCTCCCAACATTACAACAAACCAAAACAATACATATGAACACAACAAAACAAATACACACACCTACCCTTCTTATAAGCATGGGGGCAAGCTCCCCCTGCAGCACCCATGTGGGGGGCTGCACCCCCCCACTACTTATATATACTAACTCCGAGGTCGCATTAAAAACCGAAAGACAGAAAACCCACCACCACACATTCTACACTCCCCTTGCACAAACACACATCACAAACAATCAAACACCACCACTCTTAACACTTACACACTCACTCTTTTAACAACATGCCCTAACCCACACCTAAAACTCTCCAAAACACTTACATACAAGCAAACCCTCCTCAAAACCCTTAAAAACATTACACTTACCTAACGCGCCATCACTACTGCGGGTTCCACATTTTCAGGTTCAATATTCTGCAGTTTCGTGCAACTGCAGATTCGACACTTTGGTCTCGAGATACTAAAATTCAACATTTCAGTACTTCAAGATTCCAAAGTGAACCCCCCCCCCCACACACACACACACACACACACACACACACACACACACACACATATGTGCGTATGTGTGTATATATATATATATATATATATATATATATATATATATATATATATATATGTGTGTGTGTGTATATCTCTGTGTGAATCCAAAAGGTCTACAAACTGGACATTAACACTCTAAAAGTAACTTAGCATATGTAATATTACTAAAGCAAAAGCAAAGAAATAACATAGTTTTTTATAGGGGGCAAGCCTCACTGTAACCCTCCAGCCCCCACTCCTCTGCTAACTACATATACTAACTCTGAGATTGCACAATCCCCAATGAAAGGGAATATAGCAGTACCAAGGGATTTCCAGTCTCGTACACTAATTCACCATCTGATATGTCTTCTGAATATGGAAGATTAAACAGATGTCAACCAACATGCACTTAGACCAAATAGAGAACACCTATATATAGCCATACATATATATATATATATATATATATATATATATATGTATATCTATATATATATATCTATATATATGTATACAGCTCTACCTTCATTTATAAAATTTACACGTAACTGAATCTGTTTTCACTGAGATGACTTTAGCAAAACTTTTAAATTGCGAAACCACGAAGCACCAAAAGTTTTCATTGGGAAAAGGACTGCTTGACTACCAAGGTGAACATTGCCCTTTTCACCAGTGAAGTATGATCTCGGAGTTAGTATATTTAGTTAGGGGGTTGTGGGGGGCAATGTCACCCACTTAGGTGGGTGTAATTTGTGTCCATTTTATTATTTTGCTCTTTTGGCCAAGTGGTTTGTTTCCTGGTGAAAACTTTCAGTGCTTCATGGCTTCGCTATTTAAATTTCATTGAAGTCATCTCAGAGAAAACAGATTCAGCTAAGTGTAATTTCGATAAATTAAATTAGACCCATAACTCACTAAATATATATATATATATATATATATATATATATATATATGTATATATATATATATATATATATATATATATATATATATATATATATATATATATATATATATATATATATATATATATATATATATATATCTATATATATATATGTATACATATGGAGAGAGAGAGAGTGTGTGATGGGTGTGATTGTCTATGTGTGTGTGTGTGTGTGTGTGTGTGTGTGTGTGTGTGTGTGTGTGTGTCTGTCTGTGTGTGTGTCTGTGTGTCTGTATTTGTGGCAATGGGGTCAAACGCATTGGAGTATTGCACTAGAACCCTCCCTCATACACACACACACGCACAAAATGCTTTAAAAGAGCATTAGCTGCTAACTTCAAAACTAAGTGGGTTTTCATAAAAGACTAAAAAACATATAGTTATCTTAAACATGTACTACCATTGCACGTAGTAAGAATACACATTTTCTTTTAACAATGCTGTTAAAAGTGAAAATTGCAAGGTGCATAGCCCACTTTGAGTAAGTGCTTACTGGCAGGATCCATTCCATTTAGAGCAATATTATTTGCAAATTACTAAATTAAATTTGTTACCATTTTCTTGGCACTGTTATACAAATACTTATTTTTGTCTCTGTCCTAAAAAATGCAAAGCAATCTTTTTACTACTTAATTTTCTGAATCTACTTACTATTGTCATCTTCCATTTTGTTATAATTCCTGATACTGGTTAACTTGGATCCCACCATTTCTTATGTTGGTCTTTTAGCACTTTTTCTTATAATCATTTAATAATGATATCCATATCATTAAATTGTAATGTTTCATCAAACATGGCTCTAAGCTTCTGTGGATATATTAGCAAACATCTCACATTTATAAAAACATCACACATATATAAAAAAAACATCACACATTTATAAAAAAAAAAAAAAAAAAAAAAAAAAAAAAATTTTAAATTCTAGTATCTTATTTTATCTTTTTAAATCATATGTTTAAATTGCTTTGTTTCTCATGTAATTATTTTCATGCCTTTTTGTGAACTTGTACAACATATGGAGCTTTTCTCCCCGGGCCTCTACTGAAAATGGACATATATACAGTTGGACTAGCCCGGTCAACAAATGTAAAATAAATAAAATAAATAAATAAATAAATTTGTTTCACCTTTAAGCAGTGGCAGAAATATTCCTGCTTTTGAAGTATAGTAGAAGAGTTGTCATTATCAGAACAATTTAGTTTATCTTTCCATTTAATATAAGCATCTGACTGTGCTTCATGAAAAATGGAATAACTTACATCCATTTGAAGTATCTGGATTCACATTAGATGCATATTTGTAGAAAGAATGTTTTAATAAACTCTCTCAAGAAATCTGCTACCAGCTTTGGAATATCAAAAAAAATTTGTTAGAAAGTCAGAGAAACTGTGGAATATGACTTGATGTTGCATTGATTTTTTTCAGGAATGTGAAATATGCATATACTACTGTGCCTTGTGTGTTCCTCTGATTTTTTTCAACTTGTTGAAACAAAGCATTGTTTTGTTGTAACTTAACTAATGTACTGCATGCACAGCAGCTGCAAGAGTCAAATAGAATAGAATCAATGGAATCAGCTTGAGTTTCCATTCGGTCAACATACAATAACTCATTAGTGTGTGTGTGTGTGTGTGTGTGTGTGTGTGTGTGTGTGTGTGTGTGTGTGTGTGTGTGTGTGTGTGTCTGTGTGTGTGTATACAAAAGACAATTATTGCATTAAACTGACTGATGTGTGAGCCCAAGTACAAATCACTGATAATCATGAACACCTATATTAGAAGAACTATACTGACAAGAGCTGAGATGAGATATGTAATTATAGTTGGATCCTGCTAAGTTTGTTAAAGTGAGGAAGCCCTGTGTTTTAAAGAATTGCTCATTGAAGATAGATGAATGTGCTAAATTTCCTTCCTATTTATTATTCATTGAGGAATCACAAATTATAATTAGCACTAACTAAGCAGAAGATGGAAAAAGAAAAGAATCTGAGGCAAGACTATGTGCTTGCTTCAGATTTCATTTTTCAAAGGCTGGAATTTGCCAAGAAATTATATAGCAGTTTTTTTTCTTCTTTCTTTCTTTCTTTCTTTCTTTCTTTCTTTCTTTCTTTCTTTCTTTCTTTCTTTCTTTCTTTCTTTTTAACAAGTCATCTTTCTGAACTATTGTCACATATGCAATTAAGTTTTCAGTAGGAAAATTTTGATGCATCATGTTCAACTGAGCAATTTCTCCCTTCTTGTAACACCTTATTAATGAGTGCTAAACTATACCCTAACCCTGCCCCGACCTTATCCCTGCACCTTACCTGAGGAAAACCCTCCCATGACACAACCACTACACAAGACGATATAGACAAGTACATAGTCACCTGCACACACGCACTCCACTAAATGTATCCCATTACTTAACCCTTACTCTAACCCTAGTCACCTGCATACATGCACTCCATTAAATGTACCCCATTACTTAACCCTTACTCTAACCCTAGTCACCTGCACACATGCACTCCACTAAATGTACCCCATTACTTAACCCTTTACTCTAACCCTAGTCACCTGCACACATGCACTCCACTAAATGTACCCCATTACTTAACCCTTTACTCTAACCCTAGTCACCTGCACACATGCACTTCATTAAAGGTACCCCATTACTTAACCCTTACTCTAACCCTAGTCACCTGCACACATGCACTCCATTAAAGGTACCCCATTACTTAACCCTTACTCTAACCCTAGTCACCTGCATACATGCACTCCATTAAAGGTACCCAATTACTTAACCCTTACTCTAACCCTAGTCACCTACACACATGCACTCCATTAAAGGTACCCCATTACTTAACCCTTACTCTAACCCTAGTCACCTGCACACATGCACTCCATTAAAGGTACCCCATTACTTAACCCTTACTCTAAGCCTAGTCACCTGCACACATGCACTCCATTAAAGGTACCCATTACTTAACCCTTACTCTAACCCTAGTCACCTGCACACATGCACTCCATTAAAGGTACCCCATTACTTAACCCTTACTCTAACCCTAGTCACCTGCACGCATGCACTCCATTAAAGGTACCCCATTACTTAACCCTTACTCTAAGCCTAGTCACCTGCACACATGCACTCCACTATATGCATCCCGTTACTTAACCCTTACTCTAACCCTAGTCACCTGCACACATGCACTCTATTAAAGGTACCCCATTACTTAACCCTTACTCTAAGCCTAGTCACCTGCACACATGCACTCAATTAAAGGTACCCCATTACTTAACCCTTACTCTAAGTCGAGTCACCTGCACACATGCACTCCATTAAAGGTACCCCATTACTTAACCCTTACTCTAAGCCTAGTCACCTGCACACATGCACTCCATTAAAGGTACCCCATTACTTAACCCTTACTCTAAGTCTAGTCACCTGCACACATGCACTCCATTAAAGGTACCCCATTACTTAACCTTTACTCTAACCCTAGTCACCTGCACACATGCACTCCACTAAATGTACCCCATTACTTAACCCTTACTCTAACCCTCAAAAATTAAGAACCAGTCCAAATGTAACCAAAAAAAATCAAGGTACTCAGGTCAAAAACACACAGAGAATGATAAAATCAACATCTTTAATCCACAACTAAACACTTTTGTCTGCTTATAACATTAGACTTCCCCAAAGTTCAATTCATCTCCATTACTAAAACAGTTTAAATACTGAAACTCATTAATAAACTTCACATCACATGCCCCCAACCAATCAAACAATACTTTTAATTTCATCAAATAACATTTAACCCATTTGCATAAACATACATAAGCACCTTGAACTATATTATAATAATACTGATATTAAACATTTACTAATACGTATTAACTATAAATATAAAAATGTATAAATATCTAAATAATCAAAGACATATAAAAATATTACTATTTTATTTTTTAACTTTTTTACTTTGATTAATTAGCAGCATAAAGAGCCTTTAGTTTAAGTAGACTACTAATGGATATATAATAATTTATGCCCAGGTACACCATTGCATTACATTGTAATTGCCACCACAATTCCCGTATTTCCACTAGTTCTTCCCATGGGCCTCCCCTTTTGTCCTTAACCACCTTCTCTAAAACATGAAATTTAAAACTATCCCCAGGATTCAGCAAGCTCTACATGGCATGCAGGAATAGTGCAAGAGCTGCTGCAAGCAATATGGCTGCCGTGTGATCCAAGAATAAGCTCCAGGGACATGCACGAGTGCTCCTGCACTATTCCTGCATGGACACAGCCCCTGTATGCTAATTACCTCATTTGCTGGTGAAAACCTTGCAAATAAGGGGAATTAACGATCCAGGAAGCAGGCAGACGTCCATGCAGGAATAGTGTAGACTGCTGAAATGTATTCAGCCAGTAGCTGAATAAATTTCTGCAAACTACAAAACAGAGGCATGACAGCTCGTACAAATGCATACATTAGAAGGGTTAGGCATGCCAAAGGCCAAATATATGGCCATAAGCATGAATATTAATTTCAAAATGATAAAAATTTACTTTTTTTGTTGGCTGATTTCAGCCATTTAAGCGCAGAGCAGTGGTGCGCAAACGGGATTGGCCCAAAAATGATTAATAAAGCTGGAAATAAGCTTTTAAACTAAAATCACAATTTTGCCATAATAGTCAATAGCATACATAGCACAACAAGACCATGGAATTATGGTTGCTAAGAGGGAAGGCTGAGTGTCGGATTTGTAACCATGCATTAGTAGTCAATCCTATGCAAATGAGGGCAATGATACTGAATCACAGATTTCTCCTCAGTGCTAGCTTGCACCCAACCGTGTAGATGCAGTAAGACCAAGGTGTAAGCCTAAGAACTAGATGACTTCATAAGGGGGTGTGTCGTGCATGCTGTAAGCTTATTGGTGCCCTGTGGCCCGTGTTTACCCTTAGCTAAGCACAGCTAAGGTAAGAGGTGTGTCTGAAGCTGCCTAGCAGTTTTTACATTGCCTAAATGGGTGTGCATGCCATGCACCAGATTTAAAAAAAAAAAAAAAAAACAGAAAATAGCTCCATTCACATCTGAGCACTGGGTTTGTGCAGCGTGCCTCAGGGCTTAAACAGGAAGGCAATGGGAAGGGAAAATAGCAGTAGGAAGGTATTAAGGAGAACTAGCATAGCTGGCAGGTGAAATGTATCAGAACCAGCCAATTACACAAGTATCAGTCCAGCCCAGCCCAAAACACTACTATAAACTATGCAAACACCTTTCCCTCTGGTTTTTCCCACAAACTCTACACCACCGGTGTACACACATGGGGAAATTGTACCTAACAAAAGCAACAAAATGATAGGGGCTGCTTTAGCTCTCATAAATCAACATGTGGAAGAGGCTGAAGGTGGTGAGGATGACAATGCTGATGACCAACCCACAGTGAGGAGAAGAAGAAGAGTGTACACAACCAGGGTAACCTACAAGGGGCTACATGAGCTGGAGATAGTGGAGTGCTATAGGGTGGACAGGGACCTCCTACAGCAAATTGTTGAGCTGTGCCAGCCACGCCTCACACACAGAACCAAAAGAGGGGAACCCATCCCAGTGGATACCAAGGTATGTGTAGGCTTAAGAATACTAGCCACAAGTACTTTCCAAAGACCAACTGGGGATATCATGGGGATCTCACAGGCATCAGCATCCAGGGTACTCCACAAGTTCCTGCATGCCATGTCAGCACATGCCTGTGAGCACATATATTTCCACAACACCTGTGAGGCATTGACCAGCAATATACATCTCTTCCAGCAAATAACAGAATACCCTGAGGTAGTGGGTGCTCTAGACTGCACGGACATACACATCAAAGCACCACCCGGTGAGCACGATAGGGTCTACATAAACTACAAGGGTTTCCCCTCCATCAACTGTCAGGTCATGTGCAATGCCCAGGGCATTATAATGAATGTGTGTGCTGGCAGCCCTGGAAGCTATCACGACTCCCACATCTGGCATATGACACAGCTGTATCAGAGATTTGCCAATGGGGTAATCCCATATAGCCATCTAGTGGGGGATGCTGGTTACACAATGACTGATAACACCCATCAAAAATGCACACACACCAGAGCAAGAACTCCATAATGAGGCACACGCACAGACCAAAATCATAACAGACCATGTGTTTGGGATGCTTAAGTCATGGTTCCGGTGCCCGTACATATCTGGTGGAGCCTTGTAGTACTGTCCAGCTACATGTACCCAAATTGTCATTGTAAATGCCATGCTACACAATATGATCCTGCAGAAACAGCTGCAGCAGGAACAGCATGGGGCAGGGCCACACCCCCCTCCACCATTGCCAAGGCCAGCACAGGCACAGAGTGACACGGAGGAGGAACAACCTGAGCCTGGGCCTGTTGACAGAAGGAGGCATGCCAGCTAAGCCCAGGCTTTGGCAAAGAGGAAACGCATAGCACATACAGTGACATTGTAGGAACCCAGGGAATGACATCTCTCGCTGACTCGCACATACAGTAAAAGGGATGCGAAACATGACACTACCTGTGCTTAACCATGTATAGGGAGTGTACTATGTGCATCCGACATAGTCAGTCCTCCAGCACCATCTTCAGTACTGGCACAGCCTCAAGGTAAGTCACTCTCACTATCAATTGCTGAATGGAGTAGTATGTTCTGCTACTTGTATCTATGGTATGGATGTGAACATGCAAGGGAACTGGGTGGCTGAATGGGGTGGCAGCAGATAGTAGAAATACTGGTGTCAACACAGTAGGCAGTACTAGACAAGGTGACAAAACCCACTGCAGGACATGTGGTAGGCCAAATGTGTGTCCATAGGACACACACACATGCATGTCAGTGAGGCTCACATACCCAACAACAGGCTCAGCCAGCAGGACAGGTGTAGATGACCACAGAGAAAGGCAGTGATAAGGCCTATGATTGATGGCAATGGAGAACAGCCCCCTCTCTAGACCTACACAGACAGACTACAACAGGTCAGGCACTGGGATGTTAGTTCTGAAGGGTAAGATGTCTGAAATTGAAATGTAGGTCAATAAAACCTAAGATCTGTACTACATTGATATGCCTCTAGTCTGCATGATAGGTCAGAATACAGAATGAAAAGAAAGCCAACAGAGTACCTGAAATACCAGTACGGTCATAGCAGATGTTTACTGTTGTCAGGTGTGTCCCCCACAATCCTATTTAGAAATGTAGTAACATGTACGTGTGGGTATAATAACAGCAGAGCACAGATTACCTGAGCTGGCCAAATTAGCAGGATAGATTGTAGTATGTGTACAACATGCAGGGCTCTGGGTGTTAGGTTGTTGTGTGTTGTATATTGTGTGAAAGTGGACAGCATGTAGGCATGAATGGTTGTGTCCCATTGGCCAATGGCCAGTACTGTTGATGACAGGGCCAACTTCTCACAACTGCAGTGCCAAACACAATGCATCCCAGCAAGACCCAATTCAGCAGTAATCCATACTAATTGTTTGCATGTGATATCCGTCACCATCTGAAAGAGGGACATGGCATGAATGTGGGCCCAGACATACAAACAGTACACAGGTGGAAGTACCCTAGACAGAGAGTGTATAAAATGTTACTGTCAAACGGACACACCTTTGGATTTGTTCATACAGGTTAGCAGCACATTAGTTGTCTGTGTAGTATGGAATGCTGATGTAGTTTGGCCAAACACTGGCAGACCACAAAAGGCACAGTTATGAAGTACTGAGAAACCACTGATGTCCCTGCACAAGCCAGCATGAGGGGAAAGCCCCACGTGTATCTGTGAGTCAGCTGCAAGTAGCTTCCATAGCACACATGCACTCAGCTCACCCCAACATCAGCCACAGGTACCTCATAGGTCATATCCCTGCTGTTGGGAATAAGCACAATATGACCCTCACTTCTGTATGGGAATACCCACAGAATACAGCATGCTGAAGAGGTGTCTCATGCAGGTGTGTCCCTAGCTGTAAGTAGCACCCTGCCAGCATCCACATCAATGGATTAATAAGGACAGTCCCTAGCTGTAAGTAGCACCCTGCCAGCATCCACACCAATGGATTAATAAGGACAGAAACTGCTGCCATTAACACCTTGCACACCCACCCTGTCACTCCAGGGGAATACAGTGGCTTGCAGCCTGGGACTGTAGGAGTGACAGAATGCACTAGCCTGCTAAAGATGGCCTGCATCACTACCAAATGCCCTACAGTCCTCTGTCAAAGGCCTGTGTCTCACATGTACTGCCAATCTATGTTATCTCATGGACTCACAAATAACAACATCACACAATCCACAGAACACAAATGCAAGGCCATGCCAACAAATCCCAGTAGCATATTCACCATGTCCTACTGCATGAACTGTGGACCAACCCCTAAATACTGCTGGGATAAAGTGATAAGTATAGGGATACTTATAAGATATCACTTGCATAATGTTAAGAAGAGGATAGAATAACAGTGGTGGGGGTAGAAGCATGGATGCCATGGAGTGTGTGAAGTCAGAAACTCTGTTGTGTGACCATACTATCCCTGCCTGCAAACACAAGAATGGGTGGCTACAAACCTGCTTGTAAACTACAATGTGAAGCGTAATGACCAGAAATAAGAGCCCTGCCTCTGGGTAACCTGTGTGAATGTGTACAGCTGAGAGGTATGGCCACAGCAGGATATGGACATTCTGTCACATCAATAGATGTACTAGCATGGGATCCTCATCCACCACAGTACAAAGGTGCTGGACTATTTACACAGACCCATTAGCAAGTGTCTGAAGCTCCCCCTTCAGAATGGCATGATTGTACAAGAATATGTAGGCTGCAGACCACAATACAGGACACAGCTTCATTCATCTTGTATTCCACAGGAAATTACTGCAAGCAAATAAGTATATATCTGTCAGTAGTTGATGATATAATATATCATAGTGTAAAACAGTGCATAGGTCTGAATACATCTGCTAACACCAAAACCATGTAGCAGAAGCAGCGCAGGCACAATTATTTACAGTATCCCACTATCCTTTGCCCATTGTGACCCCATATTTCAACCTATCTACAGACATCCTGAAGAAACAGGTTGCTAGCTGTAGGTGTAGAACACAGATGCCTGCATTGAAGTGCAACCTACCTGGAATGGATTCACATATTCAATACAGAAGGTCATACTGGAGAAGCTCCCACACTTAGAGAAATGAAGCCCATGTCTGACAACAAAATACAGAAGGGTCATACTGGGCATGCTCCCACACTTAGAGAAATGAAGCCCATGCCTGGCAATGACTGTGGGCTATACATATCTGTCAGTCGCAGATGTCTGTGCACACGCTCCACATTGCACACCAGTCATGCTTTGCACACACATCGGGTAGGAATACACACATATATCCAAGGACAACACATTATAATAGGTTGAACATACACAAATATAGATGTGGAGAAGAGAGAAACAGACAGTGCCAAAGAACTTCCCATCATGAGGCCTGTCCCTCCCAGCACACATCCAATTGGCCAATATCACATTATGTGCAAATGTCTATCACTGTAGACATGTTCTTCTGGTAGCCCTCAGCACTATAGTGTCTGTGGTGCTTGTGATAACTGTGTAACATGACAGTACAAGTCATTATTCATGTAGCAGTTGTATACACAGTCCTGTCAAATGTAAAGTTGTGTGTGACTGAATGTTGTGTGTGTGTGCTTCAAGAGGAATGGTTTATGGTCCATTCACACACACTGCACTCCCCATTGCCCTACTTTAGCTAGCCTGCTGATGTCAGTCACCTTGAAATACCCCTTTGGATAAAGATTGTCCCTATAAACTCTGTGGCACAACTATGTAATGTTATAGTGTGATGTAAAAGTTCTAATCCCAGATATGGCAACTGTGAAACTCTGTGTGTGTGTGTGTGTGTGTGTGTGTGTCTGTGTGTGTGTGTGTGTGTGTGTGTGTGTGTGTGTGTGTGTGTGTGTGTGTGTGTGTGTGTGTGTGTGTGTGTATGGATCAATGCTTTTGAAGCCATTCACAGTCACTACACCTCCCATTGACCTACTTTAGCAAGGCTGCTGATGTCATTCACCTTGACATACACCTTTGGAGAAGGGCTAGCCCTATAAGCTCCCTGGTGCATGCTATAACTGCATAATGTTGTAATGTAATGTACTAGTTAGCCAGGAGTTCTAATCCCAGACATGGTAACTGTGAATCTCTGTGTTTGTGTGTGCAGGGATCAATGATTTTGAGGCCATTTGCAGTCACAACATCTCCCATTACCCTACTTTAGTAAGGCTGATGATGTCATTTACCTTGACATACACATTTGGAGAAGAGTTAGCCCTATAATCTCTGTGGTGCATGCTAGAACTGCAAAATGCTGTAGTGTGATGTACTAGTTAGGTAGGAGTTCTAATCCTAGACATGGCAACTGTGAAACTCTGTGTGTGTAGGGATCTGTGCTTTTGAGGCCATTCACAGTCACTAAACCTCCCATTGCCCTACTTTAGCAAGGCTACTGATGTCATTCACCTTGACATACACCGTTGGAGAAACGGTAGTCCTATAATCTCCATGGTGCATGCTATAACTGCATAATGCTATAGTGTGATATACAAGGTAGGTACGAGTTCTAATCTCAGTCAAGGCAAATGTGAAACTCTGTGTTTGTGTGTGTAGGGATCAATGCTTTTGAGGCCATTCTCAGTCACTACACCTCTCATTGCCCTACTTTAGCAAGGCTGCTGATGTCATTCACCTTGACATACATCTTTGGAGAAGGGCTAATGCTATAAGCTCTGTGGTGCATGCAATAAATGCAAAACAATGTAGTAGCAGTAATTACATAGCTATGGGTTTGAATCCCATCTGTGGCAAGTGTTGATGTGTGTGTACCACAAAGTGTTTGTCCTTATTTACAGCCTGTACACATCTCTGAGCCTGACTTTAGCAGTTCTGCAGATATCACCCACCTTACAAGTATATGTTGGCAAACTTGTACCATGTCAGGTCAATGGTGCATGTGGTAAATGTGTAATATAATGATCCACAAAGGTTGTTATATAGAGGTTTGAACCTCACCCCTGGCAAATGTAAATGTGTGATTAGGGTGAAATTACTTGTGTGATCTCTCACCCACTACATCACCCAATGCCAGTATTTACAAGGGCTGTTGATGTTCCTCAACTTAGAAGTACCTTGTGACAACATCCGTCCAATAAGCTCTGTGGCATGAGTGATAAATGTGGTACCCTGTAGTAGCAATGCATAGCTAGGTATGGGTTTGAATCTCAGTACTGGTAAGTGTGTGTGTTTGTCATCAGTATCTTGTGTGGAGGTTGCTGTGATTTTGTAATAACAGGATTCAGTGTGGGGTGGGTTTTGCTAAATTCCTATATTGAGGACTTACTATATGTCACAATGTCCACCTTAGAAGGACAACAGATCTCAAACAGCAGAGAGGCTGATGTAGATAATCCATAATCCTACATGTGACATTACAGATCGGTGAACAATATAAGCAACCCTTGTATTACCAAGAGAACACTCTCCACCCATGTCTCATACAAAAACACACTTGGCAAGGCAACAACCACTATATTGGCAGTTCCCTGCATATTGCCCACAGATAGTAACCACGGTGTGATAGCAGTGGACTACATGCCTGTTCACCACAACACTGCCACTGACATCATAATGTACTGTCATGTGTAACATCTCTTCACTGAGTGTGTGTTATCCAGCAAGTAAAAGGACAAGGCACCCTGTTCCATCCCTACAATAAGCAAATAATTGCTTATTGTGGTCCTTTGCTATGCTCCCCACTGGATGCCTGCAACAACTGTAAAGTCTGCAAATGTAACCTACAAAGAGAATGCCATGCCTTATACACATGCCCTGTATGGACAGATGACACTAACTCCACTGAATACCTGTATCATGCTGTCAGTGTAGGTGCAGGCACAACCTCAGTTCCATAACCAGTTCTCACCACATGAGGTCAGTAATGCCACATCAGATAATAACAATATGTCCACACAACATGCCCCAAAGACCCCAGGTACACTTCCACATGTCACAGAACATGCATGTGGGACATGTGCACAACCCAGACACTGTCTATGTTATGGAATATAGAATACATGCATGGCAAGGATTGCACAGCACTGGCCACCCACAATAGTAGCCCAGATGAGTGCATAGTGAATACAATCCCCACCTGTGTGGGCCAGTCCAGGGACTACACCCCTGATCCACACTGGAGGCCATTGTCATCTGGACTGATGCCAAGGTATATCCTTTGCCTAGCCTTGTACAGCCTTCTCGCACAGTCAACTACTACACACCTGTGAAGCAGTGAACCCATGCATGTCCATACTGGTAAGTGTGTGTGTGTGTGTGTGTGTGTGTGTGTGTGTGTGTGTGTGTGTGTGCGTGTGTGTGCGTGTGTGTGCGTGTGTGTGTGTGTGTGTGTGTGTGTGTGTGGAGATTAATGATTTTTAAGCCATTTACACTCACTACACCTCCCATTGCCCTACTGTAGCATGCCTTCTGATGTCAGTCACCTTGAAATACCCTTTGGCCATGTATCAGCTGGATAAGCTCTGTGGTGCATGTAATACCTGTGCAATAGTGCAGTGTAGCAAACTAGTTAGTCAGGAGTAGTAATCCTGCCCTGCTAACTGTGATAATGTGTTTGAGTCTGTGAGAGTGTGTAGTTGTGTCTTCCTTTATACCTGATTTTGTGGACAGCCACATGTACTACACTTCTCTTATCCCTCCTTTATCACTGTTGCTGATGTCAGTCACCTTCAAAAATACCTTTGGGCAGCTCTCCTACTTGTAAGCTCCATGGCACATTCAATAACTGTGTAACAATGTAATACCAAGACATTGTCGGGTAGGGGTTTGAAACCCAGCACTGGTAAGTGTGTGTATGTGTATGGTATCTGTGTCCTGTTGGGGTGATTGTGTAATGACAGTATCCATTGCAGTGTGGGTTTGGCCACATCATCATATTGTGGAGCTACATGTCCCATTGTCAACATTACAAGGCCAACATTTTCCAAACATTGTAGAGATTCTAGTTGACAATCCTCAGCCATAAATGTGTACAGCCATGTGCAATTGTTATGTGACAGTATGGATTAGTACACAATATAGGCAACCGTCATAATGCCCAGATACTACTCTCTACCCATGGGTCATACAAAATCATGCTTAGCTCTTACTCTCCTACTCCCTTCCTTTCTTACTTTGTCTCTATCTGTCTCTCTCACTCCCTCTCTGGTGGATGTGGAAAAGTACACCTGCATTGCTTAGGCAGCAGCTTGTGTTTTGTAAGTGATGCTCATGATCAGCTGATGGCCTGTGCACGAATTGCAGCCCCCCACTAGCTGACTGCATGTGGAACAACTGTGGTATCATTCTTATAACCAATTGCATGGAAACACACTCCTATACCTAAGCACTTCATGTGGGTGTTAACCCTTTTCATTCACTGTGAGCAGGACTTCATGTGGGCGTATGACAAACAGCATCACAGAAGGTAGTTGGATATACCTCTTCCAACATACACTGTGGAGGCAGGCAACCAAATAGGAGGTGGATGTTCCAGACATGAGGATAGAATGTAAGTATTGTTTTTCCTACATTTGAAGTAATGTTAGTTTAACAGAGTTTGGATATGGCTGTTCTGCATGATTTAATATCTGTCATGACAGTGTTATGTGGTTGGGGAAACTCTCACCTATAGGGCTATCTGCAGACTGGACAGTGTTTGGAGTCTTACATGTGTTGTGTTACTCACACATTTTCTATCTTTAGAAATGCAGTAGCATACTCTGAGGATTGCAGTCAGTACATGGTGACAGCCATGTGAGTTACTGACTTCATATCCCTCAGTAGAGATATGTCACAACAAACCCTATTGCACCAGTAAATGTATGGGTTTATCACAGCAACATGTCAATATTGGCTCTGTGTTAGTGCCTACAGCCACAACTCTGTCAACCTTTGTATATATATCATGCAGTAAGAGGTGCATATGTTCAGTACATCATTATTTAGTGACATCATACCTGATAACAAGCCAATGAGATATTAGACTGCTAGACATGTTATGTATAGTAGGCCTTATATTTGAGGACAGAACCTGGACATTCTGTTGTAGTGTGTACAGTAGTGAAGTCTGTGTACTTATGGTGATTGTTGACAGAGTGTGTAATGTGAATATGTATTTTGGCCTGCGTATAGACTGTGGTAGATGTCATTGTTTTTGGTCCTGTTCTATGTGATGTTGCATGCTGCTGCAGTGTATGGTACCGTATCGGTGTACATGTTTGTAGGGCCAGACTGACATATGTCCCATACCACAGTCAGGCATCAGAATACACTGTGTATTGGCCCAATATATGTAGGGTTGGTGTGTGAGTGACACATATGAGGATGGTGTTGTTCACACAGTCCATATACTGTAATATTAAGTACGCTTACCATATGTGACTGATTATGTTCAGATTGGTTGTGTGTATGCACTTTCACACAGGTGTCTGTTACTCTGTACTGCTACATACCTGTAGAGCCTGCTATGTTCGCAGCTACATGTGTATTCCCCCATAAGAAATGCAAGCCAGTGTTGTGGTAGTCTGCCTGTAGTTTGCACAGTGCTTTGTGACATGCCTAGCAGCTCAGTGCATTTACCCAGTGTGATGCTATGTCCAGATATTTGTCAGATGTACTGTTGCTGGGCCACCATAACTGTTGTGTATTTCTGAGAAAGCAGTGGGATGCTGTACAGATGTATGTCACTAACTACTGGGTAGTATGTGGGCTTGAGACCTCTGTTCCTCCAGTTATTATGTGTCAGGACAGACAGGAGTGTGTGAATGCATAAACTGTGGGAGCTTATCTATTCCAGAATTTTCGTGATATTCCAATTTACATGGCTGTAAACATTCACTTTGTCAGGCTTGGTCCACACGTCTTGCACTAGAGGGTGCTGTGTATACCTCTGGACTGACCAGAGTGTGTCAGACTTTCCACATTTATTGGTCATATCTCTGCTGTATTCCACAGGATTATTACTGTGATTTGTGTGGTACTGTACTATGATGATCTTATGATGTCTGTCAGTAACTGATGGAGTACATGTCAATATCAGATGTGACTTCCCACACATTTCTGTTAAGACAATCCCTGTTACAGTAGCAAAATGTTACATGTATACCTGCAACACTTATATGACATCCCTTTGCACTAAGAGGTTGTGACTATTGGTGCTGAGGTATGACTCCACTACATGTTATGGACATATGTTATACCACACCGAAGGTCAATTCCTTGTTGGTCAGATCCGACCATAAGCAAATCACCCTAGACATCCACATCCCAGCCCCACCCCCCATTAGAGAAACCACCGTAAAAAATTTCTCCAAAGCCAACTTCATGCTTCTTAAAACAGAAGTGGCAAACTTCACGACACCCATGCTGACGGACAATAGAGATACGACTGCTGAATCCTATACAATTGCACTTTACAAGCACTTACACGAGTGCATGGATCGTGCAATCCCTAACAGAACCAAAATGCTATCCTCCAAAAAAAGGAAGCCAATCTGGTGGTTCCCTGCTATAAACAAACTCTACAACAAAAGAAAGAAACTGTTGCAAAAAACAGTAAACTCCCATGATTGGAGGAACTCTGTGGTCAGCCTCAGTAAGAAGCTGAGCTCCCTCATAAAATCCTCCAAAGCTAGTTACAAAAACAAAATTGCCACTGATTCTAAAGACAACCACAAAGCATTCTATAGCTATGTCAAGAATCTCAATGGCAACACTCAGATCTGCTCTGAGTTACAGCACAATGGCACTAAATACACAGAATCAACTGATATTGCCAACATTTTGGCAGATAGGTTCAGTGCTAAATTTACCCATCTGTCATCCCCTAAAGGGCCCATCTCTATACCGGAAGAATGCAAAGTACATGTAATCATGGCTGCACAGGTAAAAAACGCACTCTCCAAAGCCAAGAACACAGCATCCATGGGACCTGACAACATCCCAGGCTGCATTCTACATGAACTACAGAACGAACTGGCACCCCACCTAAGTACCATGTTCAGTCATAGCCTCACCTCAGGCTTTGTTCCCACTGAATGGCACACAGCAATAGTTATCCCACTCCACAAAGGGGGAGCCACCATGGACCCCAGGGAACTACCACCCCATTAGCCTGATGAGCCTGGTCTGCAAGGCTATGGAGCATATCATAATGGAACTTATAAACAATGACATTGGTAATCTCCAAACTATAGACTCTACCCAGTTCAGGTTTGTAAAAGGCAGATCATGTCTCCTAAACCTGCTAGACTTCTTTGAAGCGGTCACCAAAGCAGTAGATGAGGTTAAGGTGGTGCACACAGCCTATTTAGATCTCACCAAGGCCTCGACAACATCCCCCACTCTGGAATTATAGACAAACTCACTAAACTAGGTATAAATCCCTACGTCACAAGATGGGTTGCCAACTGGCTCACTGACTGAACCTACAATGTGAAAGTAGCAGACTCTAAATCCAACTTCAGATCAGTGACAAGTGGAGTACCACTGGGTTCAGTCCTAGGTCCTTTCCTGTTTGGTATCTACTTCTCTGCAGTACAGGCTAACACAGAAGGTCTTTGGGTAACAAAGTTTGCAGATGACTGCAAACTAGGAGCCATAATCAAATATCCTAATGATGTGGATATCCTACAAAAGGTCCTCACTGAGACAGATGCCTGCTGCAAAAGCCATGGCCTCAAGCTCAATGCCAGAAAGTGCATTGTCATCCCTTTTGGTAAAAACTCTGTACCCATGAACTACCACATAGGTGGTAGTCTACTTAACACCGAAAGTGTGATAAGAGACCTTGGGACACAGGTGGATAGTAGTCTCTCCTTTGATAATCATATCACCACAGTAGTCAGGAAATCCTTCTACATGGCACACCTCATCACAAAAGGTTTCTCATCCAGGAAAAAAGAGGTCATTGTTCCCCTCTACTCGTCACTCATTAGACCCATTATAAAGTACAATGCCCCTTTTGGTATGTACCTCACAAGATATCTACAACAACTGGAAAAGCTACAGAAATACCTCACAAAGAGGATTACTAGCCTCAAACAGATGCCCTATGCCGACCGTCTCAAAAAACTCCAGCTTTACTCTGTCACATATCACCTACTCAGAAGCGATCTCTGCCTAACATACAAAGCTATGTCAAACCCAGAGCTGTTGGACATGCTCCACTTAAAGAAATCCCAATCCCTCTGAGCTACATGATCTAGGGACCTAAACCTTGTCACCGCAATAAACAGAACATGCTGGAGGGATAGATTCCTGTCTCAGAGACTTCCCATACTCTGGAACAAACTACCTATCTATATCAAACAAACCTCTTCATTAGCACTCTTCAAGAAAAATCTTGATGATTGGATGGGAGATAGGAAATTCACCCTGGGGATCACTTCTGTGGCTCTGCTTGACAGGGGCATAGGAAAATAATTTTCTTGGGTGGCAAAATCCAGGGTACCGTTTGGCTAGGTTTATATAGGCCCTAGGGCCAATAGCATAGTACCTACCTATGAACATATATATAACGCAATATACAGATGTATAGCAATACATATATATATATATATATATATATATATATATATAAATGTGTATGTACATATAGCTACATATGTATACGTGAATATATATATATATATATATATATATATATATATATATATATATATATATACATACATACATACGCGCACACACACACACACACACACACACACACACATATATATATATATATATATATATATATATATATGTATATCCATATCCTTCTTGTGTGTAAATATGACTGCTGAATATACCTTCCCAGCTGTATCACGCCATATTTATCTGATATATGTATATTTAGATACAACAACATACTTGTTTCAACACTAATATCACTAACAAGTACTACACAATTGTAGAAGTCAAAACAGTTGTTCACTACTATTCAGTATGTGTACTGTAAAAAAACAACAAACTTCTTCACGGCTATGATGACTTAGTGGTTAAGTGTTGTAACTATAGTGTACAGGGCCCTGGGTTCAAGGGCTGTTTCATTTGTTGCTGGGCAGAACAAGGGCTGTTGGATACAGAGTGGCTAAGGCAGCTATGAGCACCTTGATCACATTCCAGTCTGATAAAATAGCAGTCTAATGGCATTTTTAATAAATGTATTTGATTCCATGTATATAACATGTGTCTATGTGCTAATTCAACAAGTGATCAGCAACTCAGGAACAAAAAATGATGGATGGAATATGAAAAACTGCTCGTACGACAAGGATGTAGTCACAATTTATTTAGAATTAACACAACACAACTCCTGGTTTAGCGCTTTCGACTGTAACACAGTCTTCATCAGGACAATAAAAAGCAACAACCATTTGATATATATACTCATCCCTTAATTGTATAATGATGTGACTGATGTAAAAGTCCGCCAAAAAAGTTAAAGAGACATTACAAGTTTTCACATGTTCTATAAGCTTTTCTCATATATTTAAGACTTACTTAAAAAAATGGACAACTAAATAATCTACACTAACACATATATGTACAAATACATATATGAAAATATATGTATAAACAGTTATAAATATATATAAATTTAAAATCTCTAAAATTGATGCTATGTATATAAAATATATATGTATGTGTATTGAAATGCTTAACAGATAATACTAACAAGGCCAAATACCCAAACTAGATGTGTGCAAATAATACATATGAAAAGCACATGTAAAAATGTATACTAAATTAACACATTCCAGTGCAATCTACTACTGTGCTATCTACATATATACAGATATACCCAATTGAGATAATGGCAACAATATGCTATTCTAAAGCTAAAAAAGGTTTAATACTGATAAAATCATTGAGACCTGGTGGTCTCGTAGAATCTGTTAAAATTTGCCATTTGCTCTCAAATTGTGCCAATCTCATTTTCCAGTCTCCCCCAAAAGGTATATCAATCACCTGATCAATAATAGAAAATAAAAAGCTGTGGTCATCACCCTTCTCTAATATGTGTCTATACAATGCATTTTTTGTGTCACATTTACCTATTTTATAAAGGTGTTCATAAATGCGCTTTTTCAGCTGCCTTTCTGTCTTGCCTATATAATGTGCATTACATTTTATACATACAGCAATATAGACCACCTGCTTGGTATTACAATTTCCTTTCCTACATTTAATAATAGTATGACAAATATCATCCAACTTAATTACCTTATTCAGGTTGATGTATTTACATTGTTGACAATTTCCACATTTGGATGTGCCTTTAAATATATCATTTGCTTGTGTATTGTAACTAGCTCTTTCTAATAACTTTTTCATATTAGGAGCTGTCTTATATACACATCTTGGTTTTGATCCTAATATTTGTTCCAAATCCATAACAGTTAATGTCTTCCAATATCTTTCTAGAATTTCCTTTATAATATATGTACTAGGAGTGTATGTGAGTATACAAACCCTACCTGATGTATCACTATCCAAACCTGCCTGTTTATCCAATTTGTAACATCCTAATAAGGGTTTGTACTTGATTCCCCATTCATTATGTGCATAGCTAATGACGTCCATAACCATCTTTTCAGGGTAAGCTCTGCTGATAAACATTTCCCTGATGACGTTTAGTTCCGTATCCAAAATCTGTATATTGGATGACATTCTCGCTGCACGTATGCATTGCCCTTTAATCACATTTTTAAATACGTATGAGGGGTGGTTACTACTGTAATGAACATAATCGTTCGAAAATGTAGGTTTCCTGTAAATTCTGGATGTAAAACCTCGTGTATCATGACTCAAAAGTACATCCAAGTATGAAATTTCTTTAAAGCTATGGTCATAAGTGAATTTTAAAAAATCTACTGTGTTGTTTAAATAGAGCATAAATTCATGTAGTCTATCCACTGATGCTTTCCACAATATAAAGATGTCATCCAAATATCTGACATATAACACAATGTCTTGAAAGAATTCACTCTTAAACACATGTTCGGATTCCCAATCCGCCATCACCAAATTCGCAAAAATGGGAGCACAGGCTGCTCCCATGGCCACTCCCTTGGTCTGTCTAAAGAACTCCCCTTGAAATGAGATGTAATTGTAGTCTAACACTAATAACATCATATCACAAATTAAACAAACTTTCTCCCATGATAAATCAGTATACTTTTTCAAACTTCTTTCAAAGCATTCTAAGCCCTCCACCTTCGGAATGCTAGAAAAAAGATCAATGACATCCACAGTCAAATATATCAAATTTGGACTCCATTTATCATTAGTTATTTCACCCAAAAATCTCCAAGAGTCCTTTATTATATGGGGGATGTTGTCATAAACTTTCTTAAGCCATCTATCGATCAATTTCCCTATATTGAAAGTTTTGGACCTAGAACCTGACACAATAGGTCGAAAAGGTGGATGTTCGATCGATTTATGTACTTTGGGAATACCGACCATCTTGGACAACACTGGATGGTCTACTTTCACATAAGAGTATGTATCATTGGATATCCTATTGTCAATAAGATACTCTTCTATTATAAGGTCTATGCGCTTATGACCTATATTGATTTGGTTCAATGAAATGTTCTCATAATTTCCTGAATTATATAAAATATCGTGTATCTCTTGATAATATTCATCAGTATAAAATATCACGGCTCCACCTCCTTTATCGGGTTTCATTACCCTGATTTCTCTATTATTCAAAATGTCAAGTAAACTTTTTCTTTCCATCAAAGTTAAATTGTCTGGTGTAGAGTTCCCATGGGTTTTCATCTTGTTATATGTCCAGTATATATCATTGCACACCAATTGCTCAAAATTATGTACATGTGGATTAGAAATGGGTATATAAGTACTTTTTTTGATGAGATCCGTTCCTGCTACACTCTTACC
Source organism: Protopterus annectens (assembly GCF_019279795.1). NCBI lineage: Eukaryota > Metazoa > Chordata > Ceratodontiformes > Protopteridae > Protopterus > Protopterus annectens. Next base: position 792,716,510 of record NC_056730.1, read on the forward strand.
CCTTATATTAGAATCCTTATTTTTATCAAATTGCAAAGCCAAATTCAGCTTCCTACAATACATTTTGACCTCCTTAATATTGTCTATCAAATTCCATCCTGTCATAGGTATGAACTTCATACCTTTACTTAAAAGTTTGGCACAAGAAATATCTATCTCAATTGCAGTGTAATTAAATACTTTAAAACCTTCATACAATATAATTTTAGGTCTTTGTACATTAGCGTTCTCAACTACCTTACTCAGGTCATTAACATCCGTCTCCACATTGTTATTTGAAACAACCACCATAGGCGTAACACATGTACTAACAAGGGGGATACTACCTTTTGTTATAATGGGCAAATTTACGTCCTGTACCATTGTTTTTGTACATTCCGTGCTGGATAAAATCTTCCCCCCTGAAAATTTTCATCCCTATATGAATTCTTAGATTGTTTTCTCTTTGGTGGGTATTTTTTATATACTTCTGGAGCCTTGTAGCTCGGCCAAACATAAGCCCTATCATTCTTGTATGCCTCTATATCACGTGTCATTTTTCTATTTTTCCTATCTAATATATTGTGTACATTGTTGTCTGCATAAGCATATTGCTTCATATACAACTCTTTCCAACACTCATAATCCTTGTGCTGAGTGATGGTATCATTCATATGTTGCAATTCATCTGCTAATTTAATTAATTTCTCATCTTGATGTTTAATTAATAATTTCATGTACGTGTATCCAAACCCATCAAACAATTCATTGAAATCCTTAACAACATCGGATGTATAACTAATACCTAGGGGTAATTTAAAAAACCTTAGGCCTTTTGGTACTGTTTTAAGCTTAAGGCATTTAGATAAATAATTACAATCAATTTTTGTATTCTTGAAAGCAACTAATTTTTTACCAAAATCAAAGATATGCTCCTTCAGTGATGAATATGCACCTTCAGTATTAAAACATTTTTGTCCATTAAGTAAGTCTTAAATATATGAGAAAAGCTTATAGAACATGTGAAAACTTGTAATGTCTCTTTAACTTTTTTGGCGGACTTTTACATCAGTCACATCATTATACAATTAAGGGATGAGTATATATATCAAATGGTTGTTGCTTTTTATTGTTCTGATGAAGACTGTGTTACAGTCGAAAGCGCTAAACCAGGAGTTGTGTTGTGTTAATTCTAAATAAATTGTGACTACATCCTTGTCGTACGAGCAGTTTTTCATATTCCATCCATCATTTTTTGTTCCTGAGTTGCTGATCACTTGTTGAATTTGCGTTATCATCGGATGGCTGAGAATATGGAATCCACCTCTGCTTCATTGTCGAAGGATGGCATTCGTGAACTCAGAGCTGATTTAACAGCACTTCAGGGTGAGGTGCATAAACTACTTGCTTTGATCTCTGATCTAGTTTCTAATAATAACAATAAAAATAAGGAAGAAGTTACATCTCGTGAATCCTCGGAGATTGTAACAGCACACTATGTTCCGGTACGCTCAGAGGAAGAAGCTGATGTCACTAGCGTACATAAGACACCTAATGCGCAGGCGCGCAGCCCGAGATCCAAACTACATGGATGTGGCAACGTGAGTACACCTGATTGTGGCTTTCCTAGAGCTTTGCGAGACACGGACGGTGTCTTTGACCACAATCCAGCTTCCAATACCAATGTAGCCATATCGGAGGTACGTAGGGCAGACAGCATCACGGCATTGGACTTATTACACAATGAGGATGATCAATTACTGTGCGAACGCCATGATTTTATCATGGAACAGGACTTTACGTTCGACTATAGTTTTTGCAAGATGCGTGTGGATAGACAATACGGAGGTGCTCGCCCTAAAGAGAAAAAGTATACCAACAGCAGATCCAAGACTTTTTTGGACAAAAAAGGTACTGTTACACATAATTTGGAGCAGGCTATTTCTAGCCCTGTTAAAAGCCATTACAGTGGTAACTTAGTGGACCATGTACATAATGTTAATAGGAAGAACTGTAAAGACAAAAAGTGTAATGAAGACTGTTTGGTTGAACAGTTTTTAAGTGATAGTCGAGATTATTTTGAAATAGATATGGGAAATACCAATGGCAAATGTTTTAATACTGAAGGTGCATATTCATCACTGAAGGAGCATATCTTTGATTTTGGTAAAAAATTAGTTGCTTTCAAGAATACAAAAATTGATTGTAATTATTTATCTAAATGCCTTAAGCTTAAAACAGTACCAAAAGGCCAAAGGTTTTTTAAATTACCCCTAGTTATTAGTTATACATCCGATGTTGTTAAGGATTTCAATGAATTGTTTGATGGGTTTGGATACGCGTACATGAAATTATTAATTAAACATCAAGATGAGAAATTAATTAAATTAGCAGATGAATTGCAACATATGAATGATACCATCACTCAGCACAAGGATTATGAGTGTTGGAAAGAGTTGTATATCTTAGGTTCATAGGTTCTCAACTACCTTACTTGTTTTTGTACATGTATCCAAACCCATCAAACAATTCATTGAAATCCTTAACAACATCGGATGTATATGAAGCAATATGCTTATGCAGACAACAATGTACACAATATATTAGATAGGAAAAATAGAAAAATGACACGTGATATAGAGGCATACAAGAATGATAGGGCTTATGTTTGGCTGAGCTACAAGGCTCCAGAAGTATATAAAAAATACCCACCAAAGAGAAAACAATCTAAGAATTCATATAGGGATGAAAATTTTCAGGGGGGAAGATTTTATCCAGCACGGAATGTACAAAAACAATGGTACAGGATGTAAATTCGCCCATTATAACAAAAGGTAGTATCCCCCTTGTTAGTACATGTGTTACGCCTATGGTGGTTGCTTCAAATAACAATGTGGAGACGGATGTTAACGACCTGAGTAAGGTAGTTGAGAACGCTAATGTACAAAGACCTAAAATTATATTGTATGAAGGTTTTAAAGTATTTAATTACACTGCAATTGAGATAGATATTTCTTGTGCCAAACTTTTAAGTAAAGGTATGAAGTTCATACCTACGACAGGATGGAATTTGATAGACAATATTAAGGAGGTCAAAATGTATTGTAGGAAGCTGAATTTGGCTTTGCAATTTGATAAAAATAAGGATTCTAATATAAGGAGTAAGGGTGTAGCAGGAACGGATCTCATCAAAAAAAGTACTTATATACCCATTTCTAATCCACATGTACATAATTTTGAGCAATTGGTGTGCAATGATATATAATGGACATATAACAAGATGAAAACCCATGGGAACTATACACCAGACAATTTAACTTTGATGGAAAGAAAAAGTTTACTTGACATTTTGAATAATAGAGAAATCAGGGTAATGAAACCTGATAAAGGAGGTGGAGCCGTGATATTTTATACTGATGAATATTATCAAGAGATACACGATATTTTATATAATTCAGGAAATTATGAGAACATTTCATTGAACCAAATCAATATAGGTCATAAGCGCATAGACCTTATAATAGAAGAGTATCTTATTGACAATAGGATATCCAATGATACATACTCTTATGTGAAAGTAGACCATCCGGTGTTGTCCAAGATGGTCGGTATTCCCAAAGTACATAAATCGATCGAACATCCACCTTTTCGACCTATTGTGTCAGGTTCTAGGTCCAAAACTTTCAATATAGGGAAATTGATCGATAGATGGCTTAAGAAAGTTTATGACAACATCCCCCATATAATAAAGGACTCTTGGAGATTTTTGGGTGAAATAACTAATGATAAATGGAGTCCGAATTTGATATATTTGACTGTGGATGTCATTGATCTTTTTTCTAGCATTCCGAAGGTGGAGGGCTTAGAATGCTTTGAAAGAAGTTTGAAAAAGTATACTGATTTATCATGGGAGAAAGTTTGTTTAATTTGTGATATGATGTCATTAGTGTTAGACTACAATTACATCTCATTTCAAGGGGAGTTCTTTAGACAGACCAAGGGAGTGGCTATGGGAGCAGCCTGTGCTCCCATTTTCGCGAATTTGTGATGGCGGATTGGGAATCCGAACATGTGTTTAAGAGTGAATTCTTTCAAGACATTGTATTATATGTCAGATATTTGGATGACATCTTTATATTGTGGAAAGCATCAGTGGATAGACTACATGAATTTATGCTCTATTTAAACAACACAGTAGATTTTTTAAAATTCACTTATGACCATAGCTTTAAAGAAATTTCATACTTGGATGTACTTTTGAGTCATGATACACGAGGTTTTACATCCAGAATTTACAGGAAACCTACATTTTCGAACGATTATGTTCATTACAGTAGTAACCACCCCTCATACATATTTAAAAATGTGATTAAAGGGCAATGCATACGTGCAGCGAGAATGTCATCCAATATACAGATTTTGGATACGGAACTAAACGTCATCAGGGAAATGTTTATCAGCAGAGCTTACCCTGAAAAGATGGTTATGGATGTCATTAGCTATGCACATAATGAATGGGGAATCAAGTACAAACCCTTATTAGGATGTTACAAATTGGATAAACAGGCAGGTTTGGATAGTGATACATCAGGTAGGGTTTGTATACTCACATACACTCCTAGTACATATATTATAAAGGAAATTCTAGAAAGATATTGGAAGACATTAACTGTTATGGATTTGGAACAAATATTAGGATCAAAACCAAGATGTGTATATAAGACAGCTCCTAATATGAAAAAGTTATTAGAAAGAGCTAGTTACAATACACAAGCAAATGATATATTTAAAGGCACATCCAAATGTGGAAATTGTCAACAATGTAAATACATCAACCTGAATAAGGTAATTAAGTTGGATGATATTTGTCATACTATTATTAAATGTAGGAAAGGAAATTGTAATACCAAGCAGGTGGTCTATATTGCTGTATGTATAAAATGTAATGCACATTATATAGGCAAGACAGAAAGGCAGCTGAAAAAGCGCATTTATGAACACCTTTTTAAAATAGGTAAATGTGACACAAAAAATGCATTGTATAGACACATATTAGAGAAGGGTGATGACCACAGCTTTTTATTTTCTATTATTGATCAGGTGATTGATATACCTTTTGGGGGAGACTGGAAAATGAGACTGGCACAATTTGAGAGCAAATGGCAAATTTTAACAGATTCTACGAGACCACCAGGTCTCAATGATTTTATCAGTATTAAACCTTTTTTAGCTTTAGAATAGCATATTGTTGCCATTATCTCAATTGGGTATATCTGTATATATGTAGATAGCACAGTAGTAGATTGCACTGGAATGTGTTAATTTAGTATACATTTTTACATGTGCTTTTCATATGTATTATTTGCACACATCTAGTTTGGGTATTCGGCCTTGTTAGTATTATCTGTTAAGCATTTCAATACACATACATATATATTTTATATACATAGCATCAATTTTAGAGATTTTAAATTTATATATATTTATATATTTATAACTGTTTATACATATATTTTCATATATATATTTGTACATATATGTGTTAGTGTAGATTATTTAGTTGTCCATTTTTTTAAGTAAGTCTTAAATATATGAGAAAAGCTTATAGAACATGTGAAAACTTGTAATGTCTCTTTAACTTTTTTGGCGGACTTTTACATCAGTCACATCATTATACAATTAAGGGATGAGTATATATATCAAATGGTTGTTGCTTTTTATTGTTCTGATGAAGACTGTGTTACAGTCGAAAGCGCTAAACCAGGAGTTGTGTTGTGTTAATTCTAAATAAATTGTGACTACATCCTTGTCGTACGAGCAGTTTTTCATATTCCATCCATCATTTTTTGTTCATGTGTCTATGTGCTGTCATTACAGTAGCAAGGGGTGTAAGTCTACTGTCTGGGACACCTGAGTATATATGGCTTATACAACACTCTTCCATTTGAATGTGTTAAATACATGGGTAGTATCCCAGGTTATATGCAGTCACACTGGCATGTAGTATAGCAGTACGTTACTACTGTTGACAGTGCTTCCCCAAGTAAGAGTAGATTGCAGATTGTAATACCAATGGAACCAAGCACCCCTGCATGCAAAGATGGACTCTGAGTCCTCACTGTCATGTTTTTGGTGTGTGAGCTGTGTGTCATTAAATATTTCCTACTGGATATTATTCTAACATGTGGATATTAACTGTAGACTACTGTGTGTATAGGACATATTATTGAGTGCTGCTGTCATGTAGCAATGGCATACCTATCAGTGTCAAACATCTATCTGTCAACACAGTCATCCTAATGCATAATCAGTTGCCTACCTGATGTCTGTCTGTCCTTTGTACAGATGTGCAGATGTCAGGTATCCATCTTGGCTGCTTACAGGCAATCTATGCTTGAGTGACACTGACATGTCTGCCCAGCTGTGTCATGAATGCCACAGCTAGGAATCCCCACCCTGTATGCACCACATGCCATGGATACCTCAACTACACTACCACAGTCAACAGAACATTCTTGGGTACAGGTCTCCAAGACAGACACTGACCATGTTATGTTATACATGTTGCATACGTGTCAACCGGAGCACCTCACTAGCCCTCTGCAAGAGGCAACCAGATGATTGGATGTTGCATTTAACTCTCACCCTAAGGATAACTCACGTGGCATCAGTTGACAGATGGCCTGCTGACAAATGGTAGGTAGCATGATACCACTGTACACACATCCCCTACTCTTCCCATCTCTCCATGGACAATATTCTGGTACACACCTATGAACACCTGCACCTATGGGCTCCAGTACTGACAAATGTGTCAGCATGCATTACTGAGAATAACAGTGGCTGTGTGTTTGCAGACCTGTAGTTGATAATTCCCTGAGGCCCTTCACACCCACCACCACCCCATTGCCATAGTTAGATATGGCTGCTGCTGAAATGGGCATAACATGTACCTTGTTACACTCTTCACCATATGTGCTACCTGGAGCTTGCAGTACCAGCACAACACTGTCGTACAAATGGGTAGATAGGTGTAGGTTACCCTCTGAGTTCTAGCAAGTGTATGTATGTGTGCAAGTTTGTATAGTTGTAGGATACATCATTCTGAGGTCACATTCTTCTAATACAATACACCTTGCCACACAGTATAAGGGATAGTGATGTTGTTGACCGTAGGAGAGCCATGACATTGCAGTACCCTACTATGCCTATGGCATGTGCAATAGATGCATATCCCCATAGTAGCATTTTTGAGATAGACAAGGGGTTGTATTGCAGTCCTGGTCATTGTATGACGGTGGGTATGTCAGAGTATTATCATGGGTTCCAGTGGCTATAATATCCAATGTGGGGTGTGGGTTCTGGGTATACTGCCTTTACACCATGCCACCCTGAGTACATGTCCCAAGGTCCACTCTGTGGGGACCACTGCCACCATCAACCATACAGGTAATGGATTACACTATCCAGCCCAGTGATGCATGTGCTGTGTGCAACTCATCTGTAACAGAATGGACACACTGACAAGTTCGTTAATACTGATAAACCCAGGTCTCTCAGATGTGTGTATGACTGTTATGTGTTTATCAATGTGTTTATGACAGTATGTCGCACTATGTATTGCTCATAAACAACCAGTACATCCCCCATTACCATACTGTACAGAGCCTGGTCATGTTCTTCACTTAACATGTAACCTGGAACACACCTCATCCTAAAAGCTGTGTGGTGTGTGCAATAAAGGCCACACACATCAGTAGCATTATGTACCTAGGTAGGGGATACTAGTCCCAGTGTTGCCAAGTAAGAGTGTGTGTGTATGGGAAGGGATCTACTTCAGTTTGCAGAATATACATGCCCCAGGAGGTCATCTGTCTGAGAACTGCTTGGCAAATGCTAACATTTCACAGGTATCATCCTGTGGAAATTCATTCCATCACAACTATTAGTAGATGTGTAAATGCCCTATTGCCCACTGTATAGCTGTACAGTGATACTGGGGTTGGTATATACAGCTGGGCATGACTCTTGTGGACACAGCCACTATCATTGCGGTTACTGTTAAGTTTATCCCCCCGCTTAGTTGGCTGCAATACTGTACAGTTCATGTAAACAGGTTAAGTAGTTGTTAATCACACTATCTGTGGTTCTACACCACCCCACATTCTCCAAAGGGTAGGGCTGTGCCACCCACACCAGCACACCTATGTTTACCAAGTTGAGGATTGCACTACATTGGGGAGGGGACATATAGCCTGCCAGTACCATCGTCAATTACATTAAACTAGCAGACTGATTATTTCCCAATGTGTTTTTGTGCCTATTCTGTCTTAGTGGAATTAAATAGGCTAAAATAGGTTCCTTGCAAAAGTACATACATCCATGTGTACAGTATTCTCTGTGTATTGCATCAACACCAAAGCCTCTGTGTGTGTGTTATACACAAACATGTGGTGTGGATCAGCCAGTACACTTATCATTGTCCACTGTAGTAGGGCTGCTGACATCAGCCACCATGTGCTCACCTGTATACACCTCCAGACCTATCAGGCATGTGGCACATGCAGTAACTGTTATACAGACCTGTGACATGTTCAGTTGTACACAGGATATGGCACAGTCAAGGTGTCAGCACAGTGCCATACCCCTTGTAGTAAACAACAGCAGACCAACATCCTGACACATGGACACCTACAACACAAAAGGAATACATTATAGAGACCACAATCACTCAGTGTTAATAACAGTTTTAATGCATCATGGCTGGACAGCTACACATCCTGACATGTAAGCATTAAACTTTAGTGCTGAAAACATGTTACACACCGTTACATTGATACACCATAGTACAGTCACCCTGTGCATCAGACCCATATTAGCCTGTCCCTGCATCGATGTTATGGATGACAGGGATGTGGCACAGGTGTCATCATATACACATAGTGTGTTGTTGGTTTGCCAGAGCCCTAGGCTCAGCCATTCATTTAACATAATTTGTTAGATGGTTTCATTATTAATTGGGCTGATGTGATGTGGTGTGTGTAGGTATGGGATTGCCCTAGCTGTGTTGGTGATATGTGTGTATGCATGCACACAGTTCTGCCATGAGGCTGCCCTATACAAGGTTTGTTGGACATCTGCAGACCATACTTGGCAGGGTGTGCAGTTCACCGTCTCCGGCCATGGACACGAGAACTGTGCCTGCCAGAGGTTCCACAGGCACCACCAGGTACAAGCCATGATATTTATTTATTTTATTTATTTGCAGTTGGTTTACCAGGATAGTCCATTGGGCCAAGATGAACCCGTTTTTAATGGAGTCCTGGGGAGAAAAGCTCCAAAACAGTCTAAGTATAATAGATTATTGTTGATAATTTATACAATTCTAAAATGTTCAAACAAATAATTTCAACTAGTTAACAAGCATTAGAAATAATACAGAGTTGTGATGGAACTAGCAGATGAAACAGTTTATCAAAGGCATGTTGCAAGGCAGTGCAAGAAGATTATTACATGTTAAAAAGCATAAACTTAAGAGGTTAGGTCTGATACATTAATTGCATATACCATAGGAATAATAGAGTAGTTGTTAGAGAAAAAATAGCTGGAATAAACAGGGGGATGAAGGAAGATGAGGAAAGAAGCAGTTATAGTGTTAGTTATGAGGGGTGGGAGCAGGAGCATTCCCACTGGGAAGATAGGTAAGAATGAAGAGATCTTTTGAAAATAAAATGGTTAGGGGTGGTGTGAATGGATGGCGGTATGGAGTTCCAGAGGCGAGCAGTGCCATAGGAGAGAAGGTTTTTGCCTGGGGGATGAGTTGGTTTGTGCACTTCTAATAGATTTTGATTGTTTGACCTTAATACTCTATTAGGAAGGTACATTTTAAAGGCAGAGGAGAGGGATGGGCAGAGGGAGGCATTGAAAATGAGCTTATGGGCAAGAGATATTTGAATGTAGGTGAGATGATTGGGAAGCTCTAGCCATTTTAGTTTTTGTTTTTTGATATGGTACACTCCCCTGATGATGACATATGTCGCTGGATCCAGGTCCCTCTTAGGACCGGCCAGAGCCATGTGCACGTGGCCTGCTTTATTGTAGTGTGGACAACACTCCCCCTGCAATGCTGCGGCTGGTACTGCCACTACAGGAGCGGCTCTGACTTCTTGCACATCCATGTCAACCTCAAGCTGTTGGTGTTGCTGGCCTGCATCCATGAGGCAATCACACTACTCCCACCATATTATCAAGCACAGACATTCCACTGTCGAGGAGTTCCACCATCTCACCCAACCGTCTATCCATGACCTCTGCAAAATAATGGTGTGCAACTTCAAGATCCCATTGTTAATAATAGCAGAATGAGTAGCCCTCTGCAGCCTCAGACCCTGTCTTGTATACCGTTCCATACAAGCCTGCACCTCCATGATGGTCTGAAACATGCATCTGGTGATACCAGATGTGGCACTTCAATGGGGGCATGATGACCAGCAGCCCTCCTATGAGCACCCCTGTACATCTGCCTGTGTGGTACCCCACCGGGCATCTGACTATGGCTGCTATGTCCAGACACATGTGCCATAGGCACCACACTGTCCTGTCCCATGCCACTACCTGCCAATGTCCCATGCCATCACCTGTCAACTGTCCCTCATCTATGGCCACTGGTGATGGGGTATGTATAGGCAATGTGACTGTGTGCGGGGATGGGGTGGATAACAGTGGAATGTCAAACGATGGAGCAGCTTCAGCCCTTGACAACTCTACCTGTTCATCAACAGACCTATCATCATTGTTAGTGTCTGTATGGACACTAACATCAATTTTCCTGCAGGAGGGACCCTGACCCACCTCACCACCTGTGAGGGGGCAAACAAGAAATGCACTTTAAGACTTGTACATCATTGCTTAACTGTATGCACACACACACACACACACACACACACACACACACACACACACACACACACACACACACACACACACTTACAGATGAGGTTGCACAAAGATATTACACACAGACCTCTCATTACCCATCTGTCAACATGCATGATGGCACTCAACAAGATGCAGTACAGCTATAGTCAATCCCTGTTACCAACATTATACATCTCCATGATGCATGGGTTCTGTTAGTATGTGATGCACCTTCCCCTGGAACACACTGCACTCATGTACACAGTATTGCTGTTCACCTGCTCAGCACCCTGGCATGTGCTGTGCACCATACCTCACAGGTGTACATGCCATTGCTGAATGTGTATATGTGTGTCAGTTATGTTTGTTCTGCTGCTCACAGCCCCTATGTGTTTGTCCGACACAAACATGGGATGATATGTGGACAAATGTCAATAGTGAATGCCGGATGTCTAATTTTCAGATCTCATCATCAGCGGTGCATGTCTGAGCAATAAAATACAATTACACTGACAACCTTCAAATCTTACTGTGGCTATGAGGAGTATACACTCTCTTATTGACATGACACCCTCTTCCCTGATATACCATGGGGCCACAATACTGCATATGTTAACATTACACAAACCTGATATGTGACATATGACCTGTGCAATCAAATGCAGTATCAAACAAATGTGTTAGCTGTGCAGATGCTGATTGAGATGCATACAGTTTTTGGGTGCATAAGTGTGCACACCCTTAACATGATGGTTTGTTGCACCAACTGATAAGAGTACTACATCGGTCACTATTCCTGGAAGAGGTCCATCTCCATTTGCCAGTATTTGGTCACTTTGCCCTACAAATTTCCCCCAACTCTGCAAGATTGCAAGGTCAACTCATGTGCATATCCCTTGAAGGTCACACAGTGCCTTCACTATTGCTGTGGAGTCAGGATTATGTCTGCCACAAATCATGACCTTGACACTGTGCAGACACAGCCATTCTTAGTGAGCTTTGTATGTCTGCTTCAGTTTCCTGTTGTGTTTCAGGATGACACCCCTCCCCATCCTCAGCCATTTTGCAGATGCTTGACAACTATGGGCTACACATGAGTGTCATTTTGCAGTGTCAAAAATACAGAACACCATGGGAACCAGCCTAGTCCTTGCTAATGTATGTCAAACATACAGGTGTACACTGGCACCAGCAAGGTACAGATGGTGATAGTTGGCCTGAGGTGGGATGAGGTGTTGCTTGTGCAGCACATGTATCTTAATTGATACTGTCTGTAGGTTTCCAACTTGGTCTTGGTACACCATTACACATTGCAACACATGCCTTTGGGAGACTTTTGAAGTTATGCATATGCTACCTGTAGAGAGCCCTAGCTGATGTTTCATGTGGAACAACTGTCCCATCTGATTACCCTAACCCATGGGCCACATTTATGCAGAGTCCATGCAATTGTCGACACAGGTACTGCACAGCCAGTACTTGCTAGACA
>NC_056730.1:792733894-792878894 GCF_019279795.1 Protopterus annectens
GCTGTTATATGCCCTTGTAAGTCATTCTAAGAGGGAGGGGTATGCACCATTTATAACCTAGGCTGTTACAACATGTGAGGGATATCAGTAGTAAGACACATTAAGGTATATAGTTGTACATTTTCAAACATTTAACCATTGGAACAGTGGTGGGCTAGTGCTTACTTTCTTACAGACAGTTCTGTTTGTCAGTGTGATAGTGATGTTTTAAGTTAAGCATTGTTATGTAACAAATTCATTTTCATTGTGACAACTTAATTCTTTCCCCCTAGGGGTTGAGCACAGAGTGTAATTGGAGGCTGCTGAACTACATCTGTAATTAAATAGTGTTGATTGATTCTTATCTTCCAAGCCAGTGTTTCTTTAATGTTGTACTACTTGAAGGCCTAGGCCTGGACAGCAACATATGTTATGGTTTCAGATTACTGTATCAAATGCTTTTCTTGAGAGTTGCATTACTCAATTATGTATTTCAAACATCTAACTGCTATATGAAATGGCATATAAAATTGAAATAGTACACAAATAAGGATTTCTATGTATGCAAACCTATGTGTGGTGTCATATCCTTTGACTTCTCTGTGGGCATATTTTTCATGCAATAATTGTCTTTTGTATGAGAGAATCAAACACTGGCCATTTTAAAAGGTGGCAAGTGTAGGAATACTGGCTGTTCAATATGATATGCCCCCTCTAAATACGTATTTTCTTATACATAGCTATATGTAGTAATATATGTATATGTGTATGTATGTGTGTGTATATATGTATATATATATATATATATATATATATATATATGTGTGTGTGTGTGTGTGTGTGTGTGTGTGTGTGTGTGTGTGTGTGTGTGTGGATACACTAGACAATCTCAACGTACTGAAATGTCGAATTTCAGAACGTCGAGACCGAATAATGGAAAGTGCAGTTACCCGAAACTGCAGTATGCCGAATGCTGAAGTGTCAAATCTGCAAATGTCGAATCAGCTGCTATCGTGGTGTCGCGTTCATGACGTGTGGTGCAGTTTGCATATTTATCTAGGGTTTTAGGCAAGTGTTGTGTGTTTGAGGATATTGGGTAGGGATTTTAGTGTGGGTGTTTGAGTGTGTGCGGTGGTGTTTTTTGTGTGTTTGTGTGTTTAGTGCAACGTCAGAGTTAGAATATATAAGTAGGGGGGTGTGGGGGGGTGCAGGTGTGTTTGTGTCTGTTGTTATGTTTGTTTAATTAGGTAGGTGCATGTGTGTGTGATTATGTGCTGATTTGTGTGTGTGTGTGTGAATGGTCGCGGTTGTGGTATTCCTGATTATGGGTTTTTGTGTATGTGGGTTTTCCACTATTCAGTCTCGAAATACTGAAATTCAACATTTCAGTATTTTGAGATTGTATAGTGAATCCGTGTGTGTGTGTGTGTGTGTGTGTGTGTGTGTGTGTGTGTGTGTGTGTGTGTGTGTGTATGTATATGTATCATTGGAATGTTTACTGCTTCCACATTGTACATTCCCTATGGTAGACAGACTGCTTTGCATGATATGTTATAGATAAACACCTTGATGGGGAGGGTGGTTGGGAATCCGAGGCTCATGAGCCCCTCAGATGGTAGTAGTGGCACTGATGTCCCCACCTGATGACAGTCACCACTACTCCTTCACAGCCCTGAATGTGGCTGTGCTGGGGGCTGTGCTGGAGTGGCTGCCTGCCCCTCTATCTGTGACAGCCTGCCATTCACCTGACAAAGATGGTCATCCAGCTCCATCTGGAGGACACTGTGCACCATGCCACAGACCACATCCAGGGTGACAACATCCTCATCGAGCCCCACTTGTGAGGGGGGGATCCCCATCCCCATGCAGTGGTTCCACTTGAGTGTGGTGCAAATCCAGCAGATGGGAGAGGTCTGGGTTGGGTCCCAGACATGCTGTGACCCTGTGCTTTGGCCAGGTAGGGTTGGAGAGGTGGATCTGCTGGGATCTTTCTTTCCGTATGTGCTATGGTGTGGAAATTAACAATGAATATTGGTTAGTCATGCACAACACATTACAACATTAGTCAAAATAGCATGCATGGATATTCCCATTTACCCAAAACAGTGCAATTATAACAGTGCCATAGCAAACAAAACCCATGCATATATGGAATGGCATTCAGGGTTGCAAAAGCATGCCAGTTAGTGGTATGTAAGGCAGGCAATAAGATGATTATTCAACAGGGAATATTAGTATGCACACAGTATAAATAATGATAAACCAAATGGAACAATGGTCCCAACAGTAGAGGTTTGCTTAGGAGCATACCCATGTTGCTTTCAGTGTGATGGTTGGATCAGTTGAGTGGTGGGGGCAGGGAACAGATTAAATTAACAACTGCTACCAAGTATATTTGTCAGCACAATACTATTCATTACTCTACATTCTGAGCACACTTAAACTCTATCTGGGCCATGGGACTGCTACAGCACACCAACAGATGTAGATATCAACAGAGAAATTGTACCCTTATTTTTCACATCAAACCTGTTTCTATTCCAATTTCTTTACATGTGGGCCTGTGCAGATGAACTGTGTGCACATTACATTGCTGCTTCTACACATATTTCAGAGTCACATATTAGTTGCAGGCCCTGGACTGTGTATTGTGTCTTTCACATACATCTACTGTAACATTCTCTTTGTGAAGGTTTCTTGTCAACTGGGGAAACTATCTGTGTCAGTGTGACACACACTTGAGGGCTTTGTCTGGGCCAGACTGCAGAGTGTGGATGTCTAGCTTGCATCTATTTATATAATTGGGGCTGATCAACACAGCAGTTGTACACCTTTCATAGTTATACACATCATACTAGTATTTCTATTCAGATTTCTTTACCTGTATGAGAAAACACACAACCAGCCAGTACTTCACCAGTAACTTGCTTTCCTTTATTTCAACGATCTGGTACCTCGGCAATTCGCCTTCAAGGATCACAATTAATTCAATACAATCATCACATTTATATACATTCTCATTTTAACAATTAACAAGTTAATCTCCTAATTAATCAATTCAACAGTGAAAAGACTTTTAAAGTGAACCATGAGCTAATTATAAATTTCTATGATATAAATGTAAATATGTAAATAAATAAATAATTAAATAAATAAACGAGTGAACGTGTACTAAACATAAATAATTAATTAAATACCTAATTCTTGATTCATGCCATTAGGCTTTAAGGTATGGAAATTAAAAATAATTCTAGTCTCAAGCTCCAGTAGTTTTCCTACAACATCATCTCCCCTCTGAAGGAAGGGCTTTCCCAAAATACTAAATGTTAAACTATTAGAAGACCCACCATGTTTCTCTTGAAAAGTCTTTTCACTGTTGAATTGATTAATTAGGAGATTAACTTGTTAATTTTTAAAATGAGAATGTATATAAATGTGATGATTGTATTGAATTAATTGTGATCCTTGAAGGCGAATTGCCGAGGTACCAGATCGTTGAAATAAAGGAAAGCAAGTTATTGGTGAAGTACTGGCTGGTTGTGTGTTTTCTTATATTTTTTGAATCTGTGAGGTGTTTTTGCAATTAGAATTCTGCCAGTTTCTTCACCAGTTTATCTACAATCTTATATTACACATGTCGCAAGGTAGTGAAGGCTCTGAACAGAGCGCTTTGTCAGGAGTGATGCTTTTTTCTGATATAATGAATGAACATGACAAAAAGTATATTACCATGGATCCCTGGAACGTGGGTACTGATCATGATGTAGACAGGCGGTTTGTGCAACTGGAAAGACTAATGACTAAAGAAATAGCTTTGTATCTGGATACGCGCCTCTTGGAGAAATATGTTAGTTTAAACATTACTCCGAGGGGATTGCGTATTGACAAGTTACCTGCCACACAGTTTTCTGAAGAGGAGTCTGATCTCCTAGATGAGTGGAAACAGGCTTCTCTGTCTTTTACTATTAGCTGGCTTCGCACTCTAATTAAACGTAATTTGAGAGCTCATGAAAAGTTGAAAAAGGAGATTTTGCATCTACAGGATGAGGTGGTGGGGGAGTCCTGTTATAGGATGCAAACCTTGAAAGTGAATGAGAAAATATGCAAATTAGAGGGAGAGATCATCCAGAGGAAGTGCAACAAGCTTATACGTGATTTGAAAGACTATGACATTGGCGTACTGTTTTCATGGCAACGAGAACCTGTGCGTAGCAGGTCAAAGGTTAGTAACGCAAGTTAGAGACAACGAGGCATTTCAGTATCTTCAGCGTCTTCATCGGAAAGGAATGTTCCTAAAAACGTAACTTTTGCTAATACCTCAGCGACTGCTAGTGCAGTTGAAGTGCTTGATGGTGCTTTAGTTTCTTCTAATACAGGAGACTCTTTTCAAACAAACAGTTTGAACAAGGGATGAAACGGAAGGAAGGGAAGAAACCGCTTTAAATAATTTACTGGTATGTGAAGCTGGTTTCATTCAAGCAAATGTTGCTACAGAGACTTTAATGTGCATTAATTTATCTAATTTAGAACTGACTCATGACATGAAAAATGTTTTGTTTAAAGGCAGTAAATTTCTACCAACGTTTTTCCCTTCTCTCGCTGATATATATTTTGAAATCAAAGATTTCATTAGAAAGCTGTTGCTAAAAGTTTATTTTAAAAAAGAAGATGAGTTATTTTCTGGAAGTGTTGATTCCAATGTTTGTTGCACTGATTTAGATGACAGCCTTTTGAATTTGTCTATATAGGATTATGATGGGTCAGACCTTAATGAGTTGTGTGAAAATGATGCACAAGCTAACCATGAATGTATTTATAACACTGGTTATGATAAATTGAATGTACCATATCTAAAAAATGTTAACAAGTTCATACCCAGTATCACTGTACCTGCCATTTCAATTTTCTTTAAAGTTCTTCTTAGGGAAATTGAAACAGCATACAAAATATTTTGTAAAGAAAAAAGATGTTATAACCTAAGTAAAAATGAATGGCAAGTATTGAAAGAATTGAAAAAGTTCAAATCTAATTTTATAAAGGTGGGAATTGGGTTATTATGAACAAATTTGATTACTGTGAGATGGTTGATGTCCTACTTTCTAATGGTGAAGAATATAAGAAATTGGATTGTGAGCCAACCAAGATGTTTAATGATGAATTATTATTTTTGTTAGAAAAGGGAGAACATTTGGGCTTTTTTGAACATAGAGATATTTGTAGAATGTATATTAAAAAACCTGCTAAACCCATTCTGTACGCTCTACCTAAAGTACATAAAAACTTACAAAAACCACCTGGTAGGCCCATAGTCTCGGGGATAGGTTCCTTTTTGGACAATGTAAGTACATTTTTGGATTTTCATCTGAAAGCATACTTATATAGGGTTACAGCTCACATTTCCAATACTCAAGATCTTATCAATAGTATATCCAAAATTAAATGGCATCAAGATTATTATTGGGTAACTATAGATGTTAAATCATTATATACAAACATAGACATCAGATGGGGATTGGATTCTATTTATGATATGTTGGGTGAAGGGCCAAGAACTAACTTTTTGGTTAGCTTATTAGAGTTTTGTTTGACCCATAATTATTTTTTATTTAATAATAGTTATATTTTGCAGGTGAAAGGCACAGCGATGGGGGCAGCTTTTGCGCCCTCATACGCTGTTATATATATAGGTTTTTTTGAAAAAACATTTATTTATCCCACTGACTTTTTTAAGAACAATGTGATATTGTATCAGCGCTTTATTGATGATCTTATTTTCATCTGTAGGGGAGATATAATTGATTTTTTTGAATTTTTTGAGGTATTAAATAGTAATGGGCGCAATCTTTCTTTTTCTTATGAATTAAATAGAACATAGATTAATTTTTTGGATCTGTCACTATTTGTAGATGGGGAGAATATTGGATTTAGGCCCTATAGAAAATCTACCTCAGTTAATATGTTCTTGCATGCAACGAGCATGCATCCTGATCATCTACTGAAGGCTTTACCTTATGGTGAATTTAAGAGAATCTCTGACCATACTAGTAACACTAGTGAAAAAAACAATGAATTGAATAAAGTTGTGTTGAGGTTTGGTGAAAGAGGCTACAACAAAACACAGTTATTAGCGTGTAGGGATAAATTACTTGGAAGAAAATTATTTGGAAGAAAAGTAGAGATGATAAATTCTGAATCCAGACATGAAGAGTTGACTGTGGAACAGAATAAAGAAGTTGAAAAACTTTTCTATGTAATGAAATTTACTGCCTTTTCTGACAAACTAGTGTCATTGGTCAGAAAATACTGGTATCTAGTCAGTGATGATGAATCCATTGGTCATTTATTCCCTAAACATATCACGTTCTCATATAAAAGAGGGAAGAATCTTAAGGAATTGTTAAATAATAATTTAATTGAAAGGAAAGACAATATCATGACTTCAAAGCTGGGCACATACCCCTGTGGTTTTTGCAATATTTGTGATAAGGTTATGAACCCGAGTGTTATCAATGATGTAAATTTTACTCCCAAACACCATTTCAATTGTAAATCAACAGGGGTGGTTTATATTTTGGGATGTTTATGTAAAAATATGTGGTATATAGGACAAACAAAAAGGATGGTAAGGATACGGATTTTGGAGCATTTAAAAGATATAAGGAACCAAAATCTGGTTAGCCCTGTTGCTAAGCACTTTCAAGAGAAACATGGTGGGTCTTCTAATAGTTTAACATTTAGTGTCTTGGGAAAGCCCTTCCTTCAGAGGGGAGATGGTGTTGTAGGAAAACTACTGGAGCTTGAGACTAGAATGATTTTTAAGTTCCATACCTTAAAGCCTAATGGCATGAATCAAGAATTAGGTATTTAATGAATTATTTATGTTTAGTACACGTTCACTCATTTATTTATTTATTTATTTACATATTTACATTTATATCATAGAAATTTATAATTAGCTCATGGTCACTTTAAAAGTCTTTTCACTGTTGAATTGATTAATTAGGAGATTAACTTGTTAATTGTTAAAATGAGAATGTATATTAATGTGATGATTGTATTGAATTAATTGTGATCCTTGAAGGCGAATTGCCGAGGTACCAGATCGTTGAAATAAAGGAAAGCAAGTTACTGGTGAAGTACTCGCTGGTTGTGTGTTTCCTTATATTTTTTTAATCTGTGAGGTGTTCTTTACCTGTATGCCCTGTATTGAAATGTATGTGTTGCACTACATTATTTTTTCTATTCAGGTTGTAGTTTAAAACTGTAGAACCAGATTGAGATGTTAGTAGCGGTCCCTGGATTCAAACCATGCTGTGTGTGCAAAACTAAACTACAGGCCTAGTCCTTATCAGTCTGAGCTACTGGGGCGGTGTTGTGTGCTGCTTGTGACATTTCTGTCAAGTACATATTTTTGTGCACAATACTTTTATTATGACATGTTGCATTATTTGTTTCCCATTTTCAGTACAAATTATGCATACACAGCAGACATTGTTGTCACTGTTTGTGAAACGTGCACATTAGCTGGATTGCACATTTGACTGTTTTACAACTACATACTGCAATTTAGATTCCTGAGTACACAGTGTAGGTTTTAAGTCTGTGCCTGTTAGCCTTATACATTTTCAGTACATTCACAGCTACATATAGCTGAAATTGAAAGGTTAACACAGGACAATGCTGGCAGGCAAACAAGTAAAACACATTCTAATGGAAATATGTAGTGTTGCTTTTTTTCAGTTATTTGACATGCCCATTCTAAAGTATGCAGACAAGCAGTGCTAAATCAGTTCACCTCAGCTAATGCAATTTGCAGGACATACACATTTCTATTTTTCAGGTACAAGTGAGATGACACATACCAGTGTTTGGGATCACCCTTATTAGTTTTGACATACATATCTGTGTACAACTCAGAAATCCACAATTACTATTCCTGCATGATCTGCACAGGGGAATGCTTTTCAATTGTGAGTGTTACAGTAGCCCTGACATGGCACTTTCATGGCAGGTTCACTCAGACACACTCATACATATTCTAATATTCCTCTCCTGCATATTGTACGTTGTTTGCTACTGACATCTGTATTACACAACAGCTGGGAATACTCCATTGTAATGCTGGCAGCCTGACACAAGCATTTATTCTTGACTTTTACAGCATAATTATATATACAGGCAGTACTACGATTACTATAATTTTGATTTCTCACTGCTAATAGTAGGGGGTATTCTTTACTCACCATACTGCTGATGCAGCCAGGCCAGTCACTGGGCATGAGCCTCAAAATTCTGGCACCTCTCCGCAGCAGCTGTATGGGGAGACATCACACATCAATCACACCTGCACAGTCACAAGTTTAACTTTTTCCATACTTAAAGATGCATAAGACTGCATACTTACCTAGTCCTTATCAGACTGAGCTACTAAGGAGGTGTTGTAAGCAGTTTGTGACTTTTCTATCTAGTACATATTTTTGTGCACAGTACTTTTATTATCACATGTTGCATTATTTGTTTCCTATTTTCAGTACAAATTACGCATACACAACAGACATTGGTGTCACTGTTTGTGAAAAGTGCACATTAGCTGGATTGCACATTTGACTGTTTTACAACTACATACTGCAATTTAGATTCCTGAGTACACAGTGTAAGTTTTAGGTCAGCATCTATTAGCCTTATACATTTCTCAGTCCATTCACAGCTACATATGGCTGAAATTGAAAGGTTAACACAGGACAATGCTGGCAGACAAACAAGTAAAAAACATTCTGATGGGAATATGTACTGTTGCTTTTTTCCAGTTATTTGACATGCCCATTCTAAAGTATGCAGACGAGCAGTGCTAAATCAGTTCACCTCAGTTAATGCATTCTGCAGGACATACACATTTCTGTTTATCAGGCACAAATGAGATGACACACAACAGTGTTTGGGATCACCTTTATTAGTTTTGACATACATATCTGTGCATGACTCAGAACTCCACAACTGATATTCCTGCATGATCTGCACAGGGGAATGCTTTTCATTTCTAACTGTTACAGTAGCCCTGACATGGCACTTTCTTGGCAGGTTCACTCAGACACACTCATACATATTCTAATATTCTTCTCCTGCATATTGTACCTTGTCTGCTACTGATATCTGTATTACACAGCAGCTGGGAATACTCCATTGTAACACTGACAGCCTGACACAGGCATTTATTCCTGACCTTTACAGCACAATTATATATACAGGCAGTACTACCATTACTATAATTTTTATTTCTTACTGCTAATAGTAGGGGGTATTCTGTACTCACCATACTGCTGATGCAGCCAGCCCAGTCACTGGGCATGAGCCTGCACATTCTGGGACCTCTCTGCAGCAGCTGTATGGGGAGACATCACACATTATTCACACCTGCACAGTCACACAAGTTGAACTTTTTCCATACTTAGACAGATGGGACATCCTGCACTCAGGCTTCTTGGATCCACTTGTCCAAGAGTGCACCCCTCCTCTCCTTCAGGTCATTATGGTGATGATGTACCTGCTCACCAGTCTGGGGTATGCCAGTGGCACTGGTGAGATCACGTGCAAGCTTGTCCCAGGCCTATGCTTTGTACTGTGAGCCCAGATACTGGCCCTGCAACAGCCTGCCATCATGATTTTTAGCTAGCAGCCCAACCATGACCCTGAACTCCTGGATGCCCCAAGGTTGCGCTTGGAAGTGCACACCTTCTCCAACACCAGCCCTTTTGGTCCTGCTGTGTGCAATCCCAAATGGTTATGGCTGTATTCCCACCTGTGCAGTTTAAATAGGGCAGTTTTCTTGCACTTTTTCTTGATTGACTGGTTTTAATATGCTGCACTATACTTAGCTCTGTGCAAATCCATGCTTAATGCAGGTAAGCAATGCTTACACCAGCAAAGCATTGCTTAAATCTGTTTTTTTCATTAAATCTTTAAATTATTTTTTACATTTATATTTTACATATTCCTACCCCTACTGTGTTATACATGAGCCATAAGATTGACATCTATCATTCACATTCCTTAAAAGTTTTTTAAATAATTTGGCAGAGGGGGCATTTGAACCGAGCATGTTGTACATGCTATACCCTGGCAGTCTCATATGCTACAGTAGCTTGATGATGTTTTCTATCACAGTAGCACTGTCTATCATTTTCAGGATTTCAGCCAGGCTAAGCATAGCGGTCACCTTGCAAACAAGCTGCACTGTGCTTAAACTTTGGATTTATTTCCTGAAAAAAAAAAATATTATTACATGTTTTTATTTTTTATTCCTTTCCGCTTGTCCTACTGGTTCCATGCATGTAGGGCAATAGTGCATACATTTGCAGGTGTGCACTTGAAGGCTGATGCCTTCTAGGTGTTTGTGGTATTTATTTTTTTTTCATAGAGTCATAGACTCATAGGACTCATAGATTAGTACTAGGCTAACTACCCTTATGGGCTATTTTAAGCCTAGCCATTTACCTCATGTGAGAATCAAACTCTGCGCCTTGTGTCCGTAAGGTAAACACCTTAACATTTATGCCAACCACCCACCCCTCTGTCTGTGAACACTGTAATGTTAGCTATTTACATTTCAGTGTCTGCACAGAAAGTGCTGTACGGCACATTCAGAGTGAAGGAGGCATGTTTCAGGTGCTGGCACTGCTGACACATGCCCCCTGCACTCGTTCCTGGTTCGTGTCTGTTTAGTTTAGATAGCAGCGTGCTTTCATGCATATGCAAGGCACGCTGCTATCCTAAATGGACACAAACCACTCCATGCAAGAATAGCCTTATTCTTGCATCGAGCTTCGTGAATACAGGGGTATGACCTACATTTTTAGAACTATACTTATATAAAGCATTATTCATATTGTAATTCTTAATATTTAAATTATGCTGGTAAATTATTTCCCTAAGGTGTCTAATCATTTTTCATATATAAAAAACACAATATTGTTGACACTGAGCAGTATAAATCACCCCCCCTCTGTCTAACAATTGCAATGATATTTAGATTTTATATTAAAACTGCTTATTTTTATCACATCCCCCTCTAGTATATCTTTACATTGTCCACATCAACCACATTTAAATGTAACTATTCTTTTATGGGTTGTTGCATAATAATTATTATTGTTGTTCCCAATCCTATCAAACATATCTTTAAAGGTTCATAGGTTCATAGGTTCATAGGTAGATACTAGGCTATCTGCCCTAGTGCATTTATAAGCCTAGCCAGAGTGTATTTGGCTTCCGCCTGCCTATTAGATTAGCCTACTGTGCCTCTGTAAAGTAGGTCACAGAAGGTACCCTTTTAAGATTAGTTTACTGCGCCTCTGTCTAGCAGGGACACAGAATTGATCACAGGGGTGAATTTGCGATTTCCCATCCACGCGTCCAGATTTCGCTTGAAGAGGGTCAGCGAGGGGCTATGACTAACATGAATTGGGATTCTATTCCAGAGTGAGGGGAGCCTCTGAGAAATGAATCTGTCCCTCCAGCATGTCCTATTTATTTTTGTGCTGAGGTTTAGGTCCCTGGAGCGTGTAGCTCTAAGGGACTTGGATTTTTTTGAGGTGGAGCATGTCCATTAATTCAGGGTTTGACATGGCTTTATACATCAGGCATAGATCACCTCTGAGTAGGCGGTAAGCAACTGAGTAGAGCTGGAGTTTCTTTAGTTGAGCTGCATAGGGCATCTGTTTGTAGCCCATGATCCTCTTGGTGAGGTACTTTTGGGGTCTCTCCAGTTGCTGCAGGTGTTGGGTAAAGTACATCCCAAAAGGGGTATTGTATTCAATTATGGGCCTGATGAGTGATGAGTAGAGGGGCACAATGACCTCTCTTGATCTAGATGCGAACTCTTTCGTGATAAGGTGGGCTATATAGAAGGTCTTTCTAACCACTTTGGCAACATGATTATCAAAGGAGAGATTACTATCTACGTTGGTCCCCAAATTTCTAATTACTTCTTCCGTACTTAATGGATTACCACCTATGTAGTAATTTGTGGGCACCTTGTTTTTCCCAAAGGGGATGAATATGCACGTTTTAGCATTTAGCTTGAGGCCGTGGCTCTGGCACCAAGCATCCATCTATGTGAGACCCTTTTGGAGGATGCTTGTGTCACCTGGAGATTCGATTATGGCCCCCAGTTTGCAGTCATCTGTGAACGTTGTCAGCCATAATCCCCCCGCGTTAGCCTGAACTTCAGAGAAGTATATACCGAACAAGAGAGGTCCCAGAACTGAGCCCTGTGGGATGCCACTTGTAACTGGTTTGGATTCGGACATGGCACCTGCAATTCTGACCATGTGGGTTCTATCATTGAGCCAGTTTGCAACCCATCTTGTGATATAGGGGTTGATATTTAAGCTGGTAAGCTTATTTATGATGCCCGAGTGGGGTATTGTGTCGAAGGCTTTTGCGAGGTCCAAGTAGGCTGTGTGGACTACCTTGCCCTCATCTATGGCTTTGGTGACTGTTTCAAAGAAATCAACGAGGTTTAAGAGGCAAGATCTGCCCTTAACAAAGCCAAATTGGGTAAGATCCAGTGTCTGGAGGCTCCCAATGTCTTTGTTTATGAGTTCCATGATAATACGCTCCATAGCTTTACAGACCAGACTAGTCAGGCTTATGGGGTGATAGTTTCCAGGGTCCGTTGTGGCACCACCTTTGTGTAGTGGGACCACTGTAGCTGTACACCATTCTTTGGGCACATATCCTGTAGTAAGGCTAAGTTTGAACAGTGACTTAATGTGAGGGTTCAGTTCTTCTTGGAGCTCATGTAAGACACAGCCTGGGACACGGTCCGGTCCCATAGATGCTATGTTTTTTGCTTTGTAGAGGGCAGCTTTCACCTGTGCATCTGTGATGTCAGGGAGGTTACATTCAGTTGGGATAGGCATTTGCTCCTTTGGGGGAGAAGGGGGGGAGAAGTCTGTGCTGAATCTGTCTGCCAGGATGTTGGTTATGTCTGTAGGTTCGGTATGTTTTGTACCATTATGCAACAATTCAGAGCATATCTGGGAGTTTTTGCACATGTTCCTGACATAACTAAAGAAGGCCTTGTGATTATCTTTAGTGTCTAGGGCAATTTTTCTTTCGAAGCTGGCCTTTGATGATTTTATGAGGGATCGAAGTTTCTTGCTAATACTGATCAGAGATGCCTTCCCTTTTTGGGATTTTGCTCTGTCATGTAGTAGCTTCCTCCTTCTGTTGTATAGCTTATTTATGGGCGGGGTCCACCAGACCGGTCTCCTGTTTTTGGAGGAGTGAGTCTTGGTTTTATTTGGGATAGCACGATCCATGCATTCCTGCAGGTGCTCATAGAATGCAGTTGTAGAGGATTCTGTGGATTGGGCTGTATTATCCTCTGGCCCAGGGGCTTTGAAGGATTCCACCTCAGTCTTGAGAAGTGCAAAGTTGGCTTTTGAGAAATTCTTTACAGTGATTTCCTTGGCTGGGGGTGGGGACGGGATATGGATGTCCAGTGAAATTTGTTTATGGTCTGATCTTACCAATGAGGGGTTTACCTCTGGTGTGGAACATAGAGTCCCCATGTTGGTGATGACCAGGTCCAATATGTTGTTCCCTCTTGTGGGAGTGGTGACCAGTTGTTCCATTGCGTTAGAGTTTATAAATTCAAGGAACCGTTGGGTGACCTTTTCTAAATTCAACCTTTTCTAAATTCAATACCAGGTTTTAATCCAAACAATGTAACAATTTCCCTGTTCTGCTCTAATATACACCAGTTCCTATTAATTATACTTCTTATCTTCTCATTCTCCTCTGTATAAGTTGTAATAAATGCTCTACCCAACTTGTCCACTTTTTTCTGCATGTTACCCTTTATGCTGCTAATTAATCAAAGTAAAAAAGTTAAAAAGTAAAATAGTAATATTTTTATATGTCGTAGATTACTTAGATATTGATATATTTTTATATTTATGCTGCTAATTAATCAAAGTAGAAAATTTAAAAAGGAAAATAGTATTTTTTATGTTTTTGATTATTTAGATATTTATATATTTTTATATTTATAGTTAGTAAATATTAGTAAATGTTTAATATCAGTATTATTATAATATAATTCAAGGTGTTTAAGTATGTTTATGCAAATGGGTTAAATATTAGTTGATGAAATTAAAATTATTGTTTGGTTGGGGGGACATGTGATGTGAATTTTATTAATGAGTTTCAGTACTTAAAACTGTTTTAGTAATGGAGATGAACTGATCTCTGAGGAAGTCTAATGTTATAAGCAGACAAAAGCACTTAATTGTGGATTAAAGGTGTTAATTTTATCATTCTCCATGTCTTTTTTGAGACCTGAGTACCTTGATTTTCTTGGTTACGTTTGGACTGGTTCTTAGTTTTCAAGAGTGTGTTTTGGGCACTCAGGAGTCATGGATACTGGAGGAAGAGAGAGGATACAGGAGTATTAGAGAGAGTAGTTAATAGTTTCAGCTTATTGACTCAGCTGATACAAGAGCTCTCTCAGCAAAGAAGAAATTCAGAGTTAATTCCCATAATCAGCAATCGCAGGAGGAATTCGAGAATTCTATTCCACCAGGACAGCGTACATATGCAGCGGTTACCAATTCATTGGTTAATGGAGGTGAAGAGAAAGCTGAGCGAATTTCTACTGTGGTTCCAGTAAAAGAATGGTTGAATAAGACATTTAAATTTAAAGGTGTTTTGGGAGCTGATAATACCATGAAGGTTGATATGCTTAATCGCATTAAGCAGCTAGACTGGATACTGTTGAAGTGGCGTAAGTTGCAGATTGAGAATTCATATTTTAAAGAGTGTATACGACTATGCATTATACCAAAGGGACTGAGATCCTATAACTTTCCCAATGGCCTAGTTAAGAATTCAGCACTCCATAAATAACTTTTAGAACTGTTTGATAGACAGGGCTTTGAATATTTAGAAGTACTGGTCAAACATAATACACGGCAAATTGAATTATTAACAGCAGAGGCTATGGACTTGGACAATGTATTAAAGCCTGATTTAGCCTTTGATGTTCACCATTTACAGTATGAACAGATTGTCACCAATATAGAAAAAATAGCGGTGGACATAGTCAACAGGAAAAGTAATAAAATTAAAAGGGATGTGGCTGAATACAAGGAGGGGTGTGCTTATCCACACCCTGAAGGAGTTGTTGAGATGCATTAATCCAATGAAGAAAGAGTAAATCGTGAAGAAGGAGAGAGACAAGATGTATCTAATGAGTGCAACCTTTTAGAGGCAGGACCAGTGAGGAGAACGGAGCATTTGAAAAACAAAATGCAGGTACAACAGCGACAACCTCAAAGGGATTACTACCAAGCCCGCGAGAACAGATGGAACGGAAGCAGGAACTGGGGAAGGAAGTACAGGAGGTGAATTCAGTACAACGGAAAAAAACAGAAATAATTCACAACACAGAACATTACTTTTTGTTTATAAATTGTCGGACTATGCATTTGGTGCTGCTTTAGTGGACTTACTAAGTAAAGGTTTCACTTTTGTGCCAAGTTCTTCAAGCAATATTGTTAAGTTGCTGATGGACTTCAAACTTTTTGTACGCAAGTTGAATTTAAAATTATTGTTTGATTGTAGCAGCAACATTATAAGAGGGCCTTTAACAAAAAGTAATACTTTAAACCCTCCTATTGCATCTACGTTATTGCTTTTTGAAAAAAATGTTCGAATATGATTTTAGGGAATTATTGAGATTTAACAAGAAAAAGAAGAAGAAATGTTGTAGAATTAAAAATCTTACTAGGGAAGAAACTTTGCTTTAGAGACAGTTAACTATGAATAGAAACATATTAGTAATGAATCACAATAAAGGAGGGGGAATGGTGATTATGGGCCTTAATGAATACAAAGACAAAATGACTACTGTATTAATGGATCAAGAATTTTATGAGAAAGTGTTTATTAATTTTGTAAATATTTCCTATAGGAAAATTGATATAATGTTGGAGGAATTGTTCTTTGATGAATTAATTACAGTGGATTTATTTAATTGTTTAAATGTAAAAAAGTCAGTGATACCTAACATGTTTGGGATACCGAAGATCCATAAGGATCTTAATAATCTGC
This sequence comes from Protopterus annectens, assembly GCF_019279795.1. NCBI lineage: Eukaryota > Metazoa > Chordata > Ceratodontiformes > Protopteridae > Protopterus > Protopterus annectens. The sequence goes on from NC_056730.1 coordinate 792,749,990, forward strand.
CATTACTACCCATAGTAAATGGCAATAGATCTAAGACTCACATGCTTGCCAAATATTTAGATTTCAAATAAGTATGTGGAGAACTATGTACATATTTGTTGAGACTCCTGAGATTTTTTAAGTAAACTTAAGAATGTAGGATATAAGCATGAATCAACATTTTTAACTATTAACGTTATACATGTATATAATGTTATTCCCCACAGTAAGGGTCTGGAATGGTTCCACAAATTTTTAGTGGAGAATACGGATTTGAATAATGAGGAGATATATGTGTATGATGTCTTGATGGAATTAGAGCAACATTTTATATGTGAATGGAAAGTATTTTTGATACACAGAGGTGTAGCGATGGGGGCGGCATGTGCCCCCATCTTTGCAAATATTGTGCTTTTACATTGGGAGAAAATTTTTTTATTTGAGGTATTCCAACCCCCTCTGTGGTCATTATATATGAGATTCTTAGATTACTTTTTTTTTTGCGGACAGGTACCAGAACGGAAATAGAAGATTTTTTTATCATATTTAGATACGACCACGGATTTCCTTAAATTTACTTGTACAGTAGAGGAAAACACAATACATTATTTAGATGTTAAAACTGAGAAAAACAGAGTATTGCGTTTGTATACTAGTACTATATACAAAATACCCACTTACTCAAATGGGTTGTTGCATTTTTCTAGTAATCACCCCTTTCATCAAAAGAGGGGGGTGATTAAGGGACAATTTATAAGATTGGCACGGATGGTGTTTTTGGATGATAGTTTTGGGGTAGAATGTGACATCTCAGCTCAGATGTTCCACAAGAGGGGTTACCCTACAGAACTTGTAAGGAGTGTGAGTAATGAAGTAAAAAATCTTGTAAGCCAAAAAACACAGTGCAAGAGCGAGACAAAGCTGCAGGCAACACATAACATACAAATGTCCAAATCAGTTCAGTCAGACATCCGCAGTCAGCATACAATGTGTAGTATAAACCAGCATGAGCAGAGAGATGCATAAACTCATAAAACAGTTTATTGGCCAGAACAAACATGGTAAGTGCTTTCACCTAGTAGGCTTCATCAGACCATATAATCACATTCACTGACTGTACATTTAAACAAAATAAGGTGCAAAAATCACAGGGTTCGGTAAGACCCTTAAAGGTATAGCAGCTAAACTCAGATATAAAATATATATAACAAATATATAAAAAACTTTGATATGATATCTAAAAGACATAACATATAATATCAAATTAATATGCAAACAAGTCATTTTGCCTAATACATTCATACATATGATGAATAAATAAATAAATAAATAAATAAATAAATAAATAAATAAATAATCAGGGTGGTGAACCAAACTATAACACATCTATTTCAACCTCTTAGATTTCAAAAATGGCTTCAAAGGTACTTTCTCATTCAACCCTGGATACAAGTCCGCTCTGAGTCTAACAGTCCATTTAGACTCAAGAATCTCAGTTCTATTCCTCAGATCCTCACCCCTAAAATTCAACACTACTTCATCAAGAACTTTAAAATAAAAAAAAATATGAGTGTCATTGGTAGCCAAAACATGCTTAGAGAGGGCATTCACAGTAGATTGAATTCTGATCTGGTAAAGGTGCTCCCTTATCCTATCCCTGAACCTCCTGTCTGTCTTACCCACATAAAAAACATTACAAGACAAACAGGAGGTGAGGTATACCACATGCATAGACATACAATCTGCATGTACCTTCACTCTGTGTGTAAAACCAGACACAGGGTGAACAAAGCTAGTATCTGTATCAATGTAATCACAATAATTACACTGGCCACACGGGACAGTCCCTGTGACCTCATAGTTCATCCGTGTTCCCTTTGGATGACATAACATTTTCTTCAAACTGGGTTTATTCTTATACACAAAGCATGGCATAGCACCTACCAACTCCCCCAGGTCAGTATCAACTGTCAGAACACCCCAGTGTGACCTAATCACATCCTTTATACTACCTACATCTTTTGTATAAAACAAAGGTAACCTAAAACAATTCCCAGAGTCCATCTTGTCTCTTGATCTATCAGGTCCTACACTCAGTGAGTCCACTACCGTATCTGAGAAATACGGAGCAGCACCACCTTCCCTCAAAGTGGATACCTCACACAATCCCTTCTCTAAATCAGCATCTCTGTAAGCTCTAGCTCTAAACATTTCACACAAATCAGTCAATCCTGCTTCAAATCATTCACTCCTCAGAGTATATTGGGAGGTCCTTAGAACCTGACCCTTAACAATGTTCTCAAACATATAGCCAGGGTGCATACTGTGCCTATGGAGAAGTGCATTTCGATGACATGGCTTTCTATATAGGCCTGTATTCAACAACCCAAAGGTGAGCCTCTCTATGTAAACATCCAAAAATGAGATCCATGTACCTGAAACTCATGACTAAAATTCAAAAATGGTGGGAGGGTATTAACCTTATCAATAAAACTTGATAACTCCTCTGTAGATCCTTTCCATATAAAAAACAAGTCATCTACAAAGCGTCTGTAGAATAATACATTTACAATGAACTCATCCATGGAAAACAAATGGGTCTCCTCCCATGCAGCCATAAAGAGGTTGTCATAGCTATTGGCACAAGAAGTGCCCATAGCCACGCCATCCCTCAGCAAATAACATTGTGATCCGAAACAAAACATGCTGTTTTCTAATACTACTTCCAAGAACAACACCAAAAGATCCACAATAACATCACTCAAGCCTGACTCTCTCTTCAGATAGTCATGGACCCTCAGAACCCCTTCTCTGTTCGGAATCACTATAAAAAGAGACTGCATGTCCATTGTATCAAACAAATAAGGAAGATTTACAGATACTCCCTTCATACATTCATACAAATCCAATAAAAATTGTTTGGTATCCTTCAAGATATGGATTCTTGTATCTACTACCGGACGCAGGAACTTCTTCACATATATCAAGAACGGTTCAGTAGACCAACCTCTACCTGTGACAATGGGCCTTATAGGTGGCAAAATACAATCTTTCCCCGGGATTCATGAAGCTTGCACCAGGCGCAGGTGTAGCGTAGGTGGAATAATGCCAAATATGGCCGTTGAGCGATTCAGGTATGATCCAATACCATGTGCACTACCGGCATACGCCAGAACTGCGCAGCCCTCGGCATAGGTATGCTAATCACCCCATGCGCAGTGTCACACCATGCAAATGAAGGCAGATAGTGATTCCTGAAGTGGTGCAGGTGTAGCATAAGCCCACGGAAATGTAAACCAAAAAACACGGTTTACATTTTCCCAAACAGAACATCGGAGCTTTGGAAGCGGACCAGACTCATGTATTGCAAAGTTAACATATGCCAATGGCTAAATACACAGCCAATGGCATAAGAAAAGATGCACAACACTTAAAAAACAACATTTAATGTCATTTCCACAGTAACGCACAGTATAACCACAGGGCATGTGTGCGCAAACTGGAACATAAAGAAAATATATAAAAATGTCATAAAATTGCAATGTAATACAAATCAGGTTTACACCATAATACACAATGGTAGGCATGGAACACCACAACCAAGGTGCAAGGGTTGCTAAGGGCCTGTGACAGTGTTTGGCGTGGTAACTATGAATTAGTAGTCAATGCCATGCAAATGTGGCAGATAATACTGAATCGCAAATGTCCCGCTGAATGAAGGTTGAACCATACGGTACAGTGCTATAATACCGAGGACTGGCTCAGAGGAGATACATGACATCAGCAGAGGGGTGTGCCACTGTAGCAGCAAGCACATTGGAGCAATGCAAACTGGCTTGGCCATTGCTAAGCAAAGCTGCAAGACAGGGGTGGGGAGGAAGGTATAGAATCGTTTAGTTGAGAGCACACATGGTGCCCAAAAGCGCATGTGTACGGGGATGAAAACATGCCCAAAACCCAGTAAGCAGATGCACACAGCGCGAACAATAGCACAAACAGGAAGGTCAGGGGAAGAAAAGAAGGAAATGCCGAAGTAGGGTAATTGGCGTACTAATGAGCAATCAACACCAATCAACTCACGGCGGCCAATCGACGGCAGCTGTCAAGTCTGCTCGCAGAAACCTGCAAAACAGGATAGGGGAGGCATTGGAATGCAAAGAAAGGAGGGGAGGCATTGGATTGAAAACATAGGAGATCTGTCATAGCAAAGCAAAGCAAACTGACAGTAGACCAGCAATAGCACACATTACGCAAGATATGCCAGGTCTAGGAAAGTACAAATGAAAGCAGGCTGCTGGATGCATGTCAGAAAATGGTAGGTGAAATGTGCAGAAATGTAAAGGGAAGGTCAAGAGGTAATCCACGGCAGCCAAATGTAATTCAACACCAAAGGCACCACAATAGTAGTTCCGGTAGTAAAACACATAAGATACCCTGTAGCTACGATCGTACATACACACCCTATGACATCATCGGTGTTCACAGCACAATAGTATAAAGTGTGAAAGCACCCTACATGTGAATTCCCAAACACTGCACCATAGGTGTAAGCACATGGGGAACTTTTAAAATGTACATGTTGGGAGCTGCCATAGCTGTGATTCATCAGCATGTGTTAGAGATTGACGGTGTTGTGGAGGATAATGCCGACAACAACCGCAGGCCCCAGAGGAGGAGAAGAGTGTTCAGACCAAGGGTAACCTACCAGGGGCTACATGATCTGGAGATAGTAGAGCATTACAGGGTGGACAGGGACATCTTACAGCAAATAGTGGAGCTGTGCCGGCCATGCCTGAGAACCAGAAATAACAGAGGGGAACTCATCCCAGTGGACACGAAGGTATGTGTAAGCATGCGAATACTAGCCACAGGTACCTTTCAAAGGCCAACTGGAGATATAATGGGGATCTCACAGGCATCAGCATCCAGGGTACTACACCAGTTCCTGGATGCCATGTTACCACATGCCAATATATACTTCCCCTGAACTCAGGAGGAGTTGGCCAGCAATATGCGTCACTTTCACCATGTGGCACACTACCCAGGGGTACTGGGTGCGATAGACTGCATGCACATACAAATCAAGTCACCACCCGGTGAGCATGGTAGGCGCTACATAAACCGCAAGGGATTCCACTCCATCAACTGCCAGGTCGTGTGCAATGCCCAGGGCATTATCATGGATGTGTGTGCTGGCAGCCTTGGAAGCTAACATGTCTCCCATATCTGGCATGCCTCACAGCTGTATTAGGTATTTGTCAGGGGGAGATCCCACATGGCCACCTTGTGGGGGATGCTGGCTATGCACTGGAGCCATGGATGATGACTCCCATCAGAAATACACACACACCCATGCAACAACGCCATAATGAGGCACACACACAAGCCAGAATCATCATAGAGTGTGTGTTTAGGATGCTGAAATCACAGTTCTGGTGCTTGGACACATCTGGTGGAGCCTTGCAGTACTCTCCAGGCATGTGTGCCCACATCGTCATAGTATGTGCCATGCTACATAATATGATCCTGTGGAAACAGCTGCAGCAGGGACAAAATGGTGAAGGCCCTTATAGCCCACTGCAATTGCCAAGGCCATCACAGGCACAGAGAGATTCAGACCATGAACACACTGTGCCAGCCCCAGTAGGCAGACAGAGGCGTGCCCAATATGCCTATGCCTTGGCAAAGATGGAACGTATAGCACATACTCTGACAGTGTAGGCCCCTACGGACTGACACACCTCTCCACCTGCACACACAGTAAAATGGATGGAACACAAGCACGACCACCTGTAAATTGTAATGTATAGGTGGCCCACTGTGTGAATCCCACATAGGCAGCCCTCAAACATTGTACACACAACAGCTAACAGCTATAGGAACAAGGAATGTCAACACCTGAACAGTACATGCGCCTATCACCATATGGTGGTGCTGTGTGTATAGGTTCCCAGGTACAATGGTAGGTTCACGACCGACTATCAGAGGCCCTACACCAAATGGGACAAACAGTGTCCACTGTCACCACAACATCGAGTAACCAACTGTCGCATAGAGGAGCAGAGGCAATCGTGGGAGCACATGTGTGTAAACACTGTTCTGCACACACTCAGCACAAAGTCCCTGCTGCGTTAATGAGGGGCTGCACATAATATAATCATGGATGTTGTGTCAAGGCATGTGGTGTACCCATGACAGGTATTCGTCACCCCAGCATGCTCCACCCATGGTCATTTGAAGGTGTAGCACAGTATCATGTGTGGCTCACTGAGATATACATACCCAATGCCGGAGCACATCCAGTAAACATCACATGGACATACCATTAACTGGACTCATCAATATGTAAACTAACTGAGTTACCCATGTGAGTGCAGTATGGAGTAACAGCCGTAGTATACTCCACATACAAAACGACATAACATGTGTACAAATCCCAGATGGCCATATGTTAAATGCAGTGACCATCATGCATGTTCCCGTTCCCACGTCCTGCAAGGGATGTAATGTAATCCCGAAGGCACGGGTAATGCATGTTGGATGTAGGTCAGCAAATCATGTTTAGCACATGTTACCGGGAATATGCATTGCCCACTGCTGGTAAACAATGTTTAAATATGACTATATGGATATGCGCGGAACAGGGATAAGCTAGACAGAATATCACGCAGATCACGATCAATGATGTCCAGAACAGGTGAAACCAGCATTATTCACCCCTGTACTAACAGCGCCTGCTCTGAAGGGTAAAACGACCACTGCCACGTGTAAAACACGCAATCATGTATAGAATCTCCTAACACTATTGCTAGGCAAGATGTACCTATGGTAGGGTTGCCACCTCTTCAAATGACCAATGTGGGACATATGTCAGATGTCTGCAGGCCGACACATACACCCGGCCAGTACGAAATGCAGAACTTCACTGTTTTGCCCAGATAAAAGCTCATTCTTGTAATGTTTACTTACTTATTCTGTTTCTAGAACATATAGGTGGTTCAGATACAGAATAACTGTTTTATGCAACTATTACATAAACTATAGGAAATAAGTATGTTCTAAAATCCCAGGACATTTGCCATGTTCACAAATATTTTGCAGGACACAACTGCCCAAAGAGGGATTGTCCCTCGCAGAGTGGGACAGCTGGTAACCCTAACCTACGGCAGGTGTGTAATGTGACAGGTACAGACACAAATGTGCAGAGTCCAGGAAACAGTATATACCAACAAGTACACAATGAAAGGTGTAGCTTGCCTGTCACTTTCCCCATCAGATATATATATATATATATATATATATATATATATATATATATATATGTGTGTGTGTACACATGTATACATATATATAATACAGAGAGAAAGGGCGATAGAGTGATATATGTTGATATATACGGAGTCAGCGATATCTGCAAATATATATAGATAGGTCAACGACATTCATAACACCTCGGAGCTACAAATATATAGGATACTGCCAACTATGTTATGTGTAACATACCAACATGCGTAACCACGAGGCTGAAAGACCGAAAGAACACAGTACCGGAACAGTACAACCGCGAGTAATAGTATGATGATATGAAGGGACATTTAGTTACCGCTGCCGGTGTTGCGGTCCATGTAGGTACTGTGTTCAACTGTGTTTGTGAGTGCCGTAGTCTGTGTATGTGTGTGTTGAGGGTGCCATGTGCGTCTCCGTGTGACTGTAATGTGTGTGTGTGTCCACATCATGTGTCTGTTAGTGCCAACTCGGAGGTAGATCATTATGGTAGGTGTGGGTATAGCTAGCCGTAGGCATACGGTTACCACCTGTCCCACATTAGGAGGGACAGCCCCTCCCTGGGCAGGTGTGTCCTGACATAAAACATTACAAAGGGCAAATGTCCGGGATTGTAGGACATTAATATATCCCATATATAATGTAATAGTTGCATTAAATAGTTAAGCCTGTATGTAAGAAACGTAAATGTTACATGCAATATGATAAGTAGCCAAAGTCCCACAAAAGGTATGTATTGAGGATAAAAGTATGTGATAACCTGTGTACTGACAGTGGTTATGTGTTGGCCTGTAAACACCACTGTGCGTCCCGCAAATTGTCCAACAATGGCCATATGAAAAGGTGGCAACCCATGGCAAAGAGGTTCTGTTACCAACACAACCACAATGACTGCAAATATCTGGGACAGAAATACATGGGATAGCTGTCAGTTAGACATATCCCTTTACATATCGCTGCAATTCCGGAGGTATGGAAGTATCAACCTCATATGCATACTATATAGAAACCAATTAACAACGGCCCAATGTACAATCCTATAACATAAGTTTACTAACTGATAGCTCTTTAATTAGGGATGGAGCCCACACACATATATATGGAATATGTAGAAATGCAAGCCCCACAAACCTGTATATGCTACATACACCCACCGACATCCCCCACACTAGAAACTATAGCAATACAGACTGCAATAACAGCACAAACATCCAGTTAGTCAATTACATCTGCAGAACCGTCAACATACCTTGTGAGAGATACAATTAAAGGCGCCATGCAAAATTGCAGCCATTATATAATGGAACAAACGGCGATGTTACAGGTTTTGTTTGCAATAGTCTGTTATCAGACATTGGAATGACAGGAACACCCACATGTTGAACCACATACTCTAGCTGTCACACACAGTCCACAGGGGATTATAATTGTCTCTATGCATAGCAGTTGCAATTACACATAACAAAACACAATACAGGTCATCTCCCCGAAGGTAGGGCAAATAGGCAGCGCCCAAGTGGAGAATTAAATTATACCCCACTGTTGGCGCGTAATTGACGAATGGAGTAGCTGCACAGCTGATATGCAAGTAATTAGTTACTCAGGAACACCAATTGGCAGGAGGAAACCACATGTTACAGGTATCGACGCATATAAGGATGACTTGCTAGACATTCAAACCGTATACTCATACAAACTACCTGTTTAAGCAGTATGAGAGAGATAAAGACGAAAGTCCGTAACAATAACAAGGTATGTAGAACACTCGGTATGTAAGTTTATGTATAGCATGTTTTTTATTAATTATTTACTGAATGTATTGCCTGGTTTGCATTAATTAAAAGTGTCAGCAATGCATAAAGTGGGAAAAGGTATTTATGTAGTGATGTCTTGCTGAGCATACTAATGCATGTAGAAACTGTACGTCCAGCAGTGGGCCACAAGGTACACATCACAGACACCACAAGGGATGCTACATGAGGGCTTTAAACAGAACATTTCCATACAACCCACCGTCAGTGGTAGGGTATGTCCAACAAGTACGTTCCAAAGCAGGGAATAGTATATGTTGATATACTGTCACAGTAGGCATGTGTATGGGCATATAATGACAATGACATGTCTAAGGTGGTCCCGCTTTGCAAGTATGCTTTGCATTATGGGATACTATGTGAAATATGTGTAATGTATAGCATCGTAGGTAGATATGTCAGATATTGTACACAGCATAACAAGCATATCATGCATACCAAAGGTATCGTCTATTGGCATGTACAATAACAGGATACATATGGCTTGTAGGCACAGGACATTGCAATAGCATGATAGCTAATCTAAATGGAAGGGCTACCAAATAACCATGCACACAGGACATGTAATAACTTCACAGGTTCATAGTGGGGTACTATGCAGTCTTGCAAGTCTATGTGTAAGCACAACTACAGTGTTTACACCAGCGGCACCTCTCTAGGTTAGTGTCCTGTGAACAGCAGAGCCATGTGTTACCTGCACCTCTGCACAATACAGCCACAGCAGTGATCCCTGGAGTACATGTGTCTCCCAACCACCAAGGGAGGTATCACATGAACAGTGCTACTGAGTGTCCCTGCATGATGTACATAGGACTCATGTTCCAAAGCAAGATGAGTGACCGGTTTGGGAATGTAACCCTCAAGCACATCCCACTCATTGTTGCGTATGTGCACATATCCATGAGCATGTTGCTCACAGTGGCTTTTGCTTATGTCGTGTATGTGGAGTATATCCATTAATATTGTTGTGGACATGGGCCCTGTCTGTTCAGCAGAGGTCACCCCTGAGTATGTAGTATGCAAATGTGTACAGACGTGGTGTCCGTAGTTCAGCCGTATACTTTAACTGTCGGAGCTCAATAAACATCATGGCATGTTAATGGTGTGGTATGTAAAGCTGTAGTTGTTGTGTAAGGTACACCCTAAATGGGGTGGTGTACCCTTGAATGTGTGTAGACATCTTTAGTTCAGAGGTACAGTGGGTGCCTATGTACCAGCTACACACCCAGTACAGATAAGTGTGGCCACGTAGAAGGATATCCATGCCACAGTGGCAATACGGTAACCACAGGAGTGGGTGTGACATACGTGTGTACTACAAACATGTACAATGTGACATGTATGTGGGGACTACCACCTATGTGATAGTCATTGGGTGAATGGTGTAATGCAAAGGCTTGAGTCATGCAGCTTGAGGCCGTGATATTCATATCAGGTATCTGTCACAGTGACACCCATATGGATGGAGTCAGTATCAGCTGGTGGATCAATCATGGCGCTTTGTATGCAGGGGGTTGTAAAGCTAGGCAGGGAAAGTCCCTCTGTGCTAGCCTGTACCTCAGGGAAGCATATACTGAACATGAGGGGCCCAATGACAGAGGACTGTGGTATGGCAAATGTAACTGAAATGCAGTAGGTACTATGGTATGCTATCCTCATTGTGTGTGTCCTGTCATGAGCCATGTTGCATAATATCCTGAGAAATAGGGTACGATGTGCAGGTGGATGTGTATGTTGTCAATACCAGAATGGAAAACGGTGCTGAAAGGCAATGAGAGGACAATGTAGGATGTGTGGACTCCCGTACCATCATCATCTACCCTGGTAACTGTATGAAAGGAGTCCACCAGGTGTAGGGGCCATGCTCTGGCCCTAACAGTTCCAACCCGGTTGGCATCAAAGGACCGGAGCCCAACAATGTCTCTGTGAATGACATCCTTGATGATGTGCCCCATAGCTGTGCAGAACAGTCCAGTCAGGTGTGTAGGACTATAGTCCCACTCGTGCATTGTGGTGCCACCTGTGTGGAGTGTGATAAATGTTGCTGTGTGCAACTCAGAGGCCACAATGTCTGATACAAGGCTATTACTGAATATGGTGGCCTAGTGAGGAGACATTAAAATTCTAGTAATGCTGTCACGATCCAAGAAGTAATAATCTTTTATTCAGACACATAAAAACAACTGGTTTAGTGCTTTCATCTACGCGACCGTAGACTTCATCAGAACACTTATTTCTCATTACATGGACATATATATATAAAAATAACCGCCAAAATTATTCAATTAATTAAATATTCTTATTAGCTTAAAGCCACAAGTACTTCCTAAAATGCATTCATGACTTCCTAAAAAACAAGTGACACTTATTTAATAGTTAGTTGTGTCAAATGTATATCACCTTCATATATTAAAATATATATAATAAAAATGAAATAATGCAATAATAAAAACTACATCAATAGCTCATAAATATGAACTTCTACATTTTTAAAAAATAATAAATAAACATATGGTAGCATACATCAATTAAAGACCCACATTTGATAGAATGATTCCCCATTCTTTACAACCATACAACTGGATTACTAATCCTTTAAATTTATTACATATTTTTTACAAATTTTTGTATGGTGTTTGGAATATTTACTTTAAAAACATTAATTTCTTAAAAGAGGTTTGGTGGGTATACAATCATTTAATCCTGGGGGTGTTGCTGCATTTAACCTAATTTGCCACCTAATTTCCTTCTCAGAAACAAGTGCCTTAATGTCACCCCCCTAGGGTTCTGTTTCACCACTTCCAAAATACCAAACAGAAAGCCAACACAGCTGGAACTACTATTTATATGCCTGTACAAGGCATTATTAGTATCTTTTTTATGAATGCAATACAAATGATCATATATTCTATTTTTTAGTCTCCTGTCCGTTTTACCCACATAAAAACAATGACAGGAAGAACATATTGCTAGGTATATCAGATGCTGTGATTGGCAATTTCCTTTACTAAAATTAATCTTACTTCTTATAATATTATTGAGCACTACACTCTCCTTGTATATAATATTATGGCATTGGTTGCAGTGTCCACATTTAGTGGTTCCACCCTTTCCTAAATGTATTTGTTTATTAATTATATTAGACCTTGTTTCAAATATTCTCTTAAGGTTATTGTCAGTTTTATATACATAAGATGGCCTCACCCCCAGTTTATCATTAATGCTATCATCACTTGTGACTATATTCCAATTTTTGTCAATAATCTGTTTAATCTCCTTCGCCTGTTTACCAAACTTTACTATACATGCCCTCTGAAAGTTTTGTCCACCTTGTAATGTACTGGAATTGCTAACTTCCATATTTATCTGTTTTGGCGATGGCCGAAGAAACCTTTTGTAATAGTTACCTTGAATATACTAGTAATCACCCATATTCACAGAAGAGAAGCATTATTAAGGGTCAATCTATCAGAGTGGACCAGATGACCACAGTTAAGAAGGATTTCCTCAAAGAGATGGACTTTTTGAGGAAGTTATTCACGGATAGAGGATATCCTGAAGACTTAGTGAAGGATGTTACGATGTACATTATTAAAGAATGGGGAAGAAAATATACACCGGTTTTGGGTGTAGGACCATCGCCAAAACAGATAAATATGGAAGTTAGCAATTCCAGTACATTACAAGGTGGACAAAACTTTCAGAGGACATGTATAGTAAAGTTTGGTAAACAGGCGAAGGAGATTAAACAGATTATTGACAATAATTGGAATATAGTCACAAGTGATGATAGCATTAATGATAAACTGGGGGTGAGGCCATCTTATGTATATAAAACTGACAATAACCTTAAGAGAATATTTGAAACCAGGTCTAATATAATTAATAAACAAATACATTTAAAAAAGGGTGGAACCACTAAATGTGGACACTGCAACCAATGCCATAATATTATAGACAAGGAGAGTGTAGTGCTCGATAATATTATAAGAAGTAAGATTAATTTTAGTAAAGGAAATTGCCAATCACAGCATCTGATATACCTAGCAATATGTTCTTCCTGTCATTGTTTTTATGTGGGTAAAACGGACAGGAGACTAAAAAATATAATATATGATCATTTGTATTGCATTCGTAAAAAAGATACTACTAATGCCTTGTACAGGCATATAAATAGTAGTTCCAGCTGTGTTGGCTTTCTGTTTGGTATTTTGGAAGTGGTGAAACAGAATCCTAGGGGGGGTGACATTAAGGCACTTGTTTCTGAGAAGGAAATTAGGTGGCAAATCAGGTTAAATGCAGCAACACCCCCAGGATTAAATGATTGTATACCCACCAAGCCTCTTTTAAGAAATTAATGTTTTTAAAGTAAATATTCCAAACACCATACAAAAATTTGTAAAAAATATGTACTAAATTTAAAGGATTAGTAATCCAGTTGTATGGTTGTAAAGAATGGGGAATCATTCTATCAAATGTGGGTCTTTAATTGATGTATGCTACCATATGTTTATTTATTATTTTTTAAAAATGTAGAAGTTCATATTTATGAGCTATTGATGTAGTTTTTATTATTGCATTATTTCATTTTTATTATATATATTTTAATATATGAAGGTGATATACATTTGACACAACTAACTATTAAATAAGTGTCACTTGTTTTTTAGGAAGTCATGAATGCATTTTAGGAAGTACTTGTGGCTTTAAGCTAATAAGAATATTTAATTAATTGAATAATTTTGGTGGTTATTTATATATATATATGTCCATGTAATGAGAAATAAGTGTTCTGATGAAGTCTACGGTCGCGTAGATGAAAGCGCTAAACCAGTTGTTTTTATGTGTCTGAATAAAAGATTATTACTTCTTGGATCGTGACAGCATTACTAGAACTTTATTGTGTTCTTTCTACAGTTGGATTGTTGTGAGTTCTAGTTTTTTATGGTTTTAGTGGGGAGACATGTCGTCCAGAGGTTTGTGGACATCACAGCCTGGGACTTTGGAAGGTGACATGGGGCCAGTGTCCCAGGACATATAAAGTGCAGGTTAGTACTGTGTAGGTGTGACTGCAGGGACACCGCAATGTTCCTGCATGGATTGTGGCCCTGTAGTGAGTGTGAGGGTGTAATGTTAGCATTGAATCCATCCGCCAGCATGTTGCCAACATCACTTGGGTCTGTAATGTTCCTGAGTGACTGTTGCATGTGAGAGCAGATGTGGGTGTTGCCAACAACTACTGAAATACCACCATAATGCCTTGTGGTACACCCTGGAAAGTGTCGCAGTAATGATTACGTAGCTAGTCCTGGAGTATGTGATGAGGGAACCCGTGGCCCTACCGAGGCTGACCAGTGAGCTACCCCACCCATGGGATTGTACACCACTGTGCAACAGCCTCCACCTGTTGTTGTACATTATGTCCATGGAACTTGACCACCAGAGTGGCATCTGTTATCTGGTATGTACCATCATGGCTTTGTGTGGAATAGGATGATCTATGCAGTCGTGTACGTGCTAATGAAGTGCACTGGGGTATGTTTCAGCATTTGTAAGTGCATTGTCCATCTGCACGGGTGTCATGACGTTAACAACTGCTGTCATAAGACGTCTGTAGTAGGTGTTGTAGTACTCATGCACTGTGTATGCCGTGAAGGGTTAGGTGCCGGGATGTGGCTAACAAGGTTGATTAGCATATGTTTGGAATCGACCAATGAGGGGATAACCCCAGGTGTGGAACACCAGTCACATGTTGGTAGTGTTCATGTCAAGGTTAATGATGGACTTGGAGGTGGTGTGTATGGGTTGATCCAGCCGAGTGGAGGTTATGACTCATGGATGTGTCGGTACATGAGTGGCTATCCCAGTTAAGTGTGTGGTAGTGTCAGTCACACATCAGTATAGCTGTCTGAGGCCTACTGTCCAGTACACTAACAAATGAGGTCTGGTAACCGTGGGGTATGTTGTTGAATCTGTAGCTTGTTACAATGTGTATAGCAGTTACAGACACAGTTAGTTGCACGTGGAGCACCTCTGATGCATTGTGCTAAGTAACTAGCCAGGATGTGTGTACAACATAGTGGGATATGGGAACACCCAGCTGTGGGTGTGCCGGTCCAGGTATGTGCCTGAAACGTATAGTCTGTCTATAACCTGTCATTGCAGGTGTGCTCTGCAGAGCATAGAGGCAGGTCCCAGTCATTGCAGAGATATTGAAGTGGTGCATTATAAGGTGTGCCTTGCCTGCGTGCGTCACAGAGGAAGATGCAAGCAATGTGTCACATGACCCCATGCCCTGCTTGCCAGTTCCCGTTCTGCCAGTGACTGTTATTGGAAACTGTGCAAGACAGGCAGGATAGAAGCAGCAAGAGCCTTGCATGTGAGCTGTACTCCCAGGGCTGACAGGTGCAGGTCATCTGTGCCAAAGCATTGTGTTTGACCAGGTCAGTCAAAGCGGACAGATACCAGATGCCTGCAGAATGACAGCAGAAGCATAGGCAACTGCTGAAGTGACACAGTCAGGCATTGTACAGTGGTATCAGGTCTGGATGAATGCATAATGCTCCCCAGGGCTAGGCCCACACCTTTAGGGCTACAAGACAGGCGAGCTATTGCATGTCCCTGCACACGTAGTCTGTGAAGTGGCATCTCAGGGCAGTCACACTAACATAGAGAATGACAAGTCACAGCATACCTGGTGAGGTGTGGCATGGGTGCATAGGTCATGTTGCAGAACCAGTTACCCGACAGCAAGATGTAAGCGACTGTCGCCTTGTGTAGCCTGCTGTGTGGAACTGCAGTGTGACCGCCTACAGAGTTACCTATGACTGGTGTGTTGTGTATGTTGTAACACACTATTGGCTGTATGTGATGGGCACACATGAGTCTGTGGGCTATAAGTTGGTGATGTTGTGTTCCATATGGGGGCTTTCCCTGTTGCCTACACAGAGTATGGAGAGGTACTGCACACGTTGTCCTTGTATGTGTGCCCTGTGGTGATCATGTGAGACTATGTGATGAACATGGTGTGTTGCAAATGTTACACATCCCCACATGACTGTCAGGTGCAGTCAGGGTTGGTGACAGCATTACCCCCAGCAGTGCTGCATAAGTGCATCCCCCACAGGCTGTAGTGTGGTATGTCGGGAGGTGAGCATTGAATGTGTACATGAGACAATTGCTCCATTGCCACATGTACGACATATCCATCTTATAGACAGGCAATAGAATTGGTACGTGACAGTTGGACATGCCTGTATATACAACCATGTCTCACAGGATATGTGAGTTACGTGTGTGCAACAGTTGTTGTACCATAAGCAAGCTGGAAATCATAGCATAGCCAGTGTACCTGTGGGAAATGGTGTGGAATGGGTGCTATATTAATCAGTAGCTCATGACATGCTCACAAGTTCTGTACAAGTGCCTAGCATGACCATAAAATACAAACAGGGTGTTGGATAATATCAACCCACAAGTGGTGACGACAGTCATAATGTGTGGCACCACACTATAACCCTGCTGAGTATGGTGTGCATGTCCATGAACCATTATCACTGTAGATGTTAGCAGTACAGATGTACAAGACAGTACGGATGTTTGATTAGAAATACATTTGTATGTCACAGGAGTGTTCTACCAGTGGCCTGTTGACAGACTCACAACTACAAATGGTGCCACAGTGACATGTGCATATCACACCAGTGCCAGCTACAGTAGAACAGGGTTAATGTGTTGTACTCCACCCTCATTGTAGCCCATACCACACAGACAAATGTTAGGCATCTGTGTATGTAAGGATGTGAATGGCCATGACCTATGAGGAATAGCTGTGTCAGTGTTGTGAACAACATACGGAATGGGCTGTGTGGGTGAGGTGTGTGACATATGTGCACATTCTGATGGATGATATCAGCATTGTCACCGCTAGGTGAACATCCCTGTACACATTAACTACCACATAGGCTGTGGTCATCATTATGGACACTATGTGGTGCAGTGGTTAACATTGTCGCCTCACAGCAAGAGGTTCCCCGGTTCGATTCTCGGCTGGGGTGCCTTCTGTGTGGAGTTTGCATGTTCTCCCTGTGTTCGCGTGGGTTTCCTCCCACATTCCAAAGACATGCATCTGGAGCATTTCTCCCCGGGCCTCTGCTGAAAACAGGCTCTGTGGAACCTAGTCGGACTTTCCCGGTCAACAAATGATAAATAAATAAATAAATAAAATAATAAATGTAAGGGATGGTGCTGTGCAGTATACCTCCCTGACTTGGTGATGTCTCTAGGCCCCTTAGGTAGTCATACGAGGTACCCATGTCATGACAGGGTGCCATCCATGAGCTCGGAGATCATTGGACAGGCATATACAGCACTGGGGTGACCAATATTGGATCACATATCACCTTTAAGGGGTAATGGCCATGCGTGTATGGGTGATACCAGCCTTCACAATCCTCACCTCCACTATGCAGCATGCTGTCTACCTTGCATAAAGCCATCTGCTACACCATGATGATGGACATGCTACATGTCCATATCCTGATAAGATACATGTCATGGACATCCACCATCCGAATACTAGGATTCCCACATGCTGGACAGATCCCTGTGCCATACATGTGACATACTCCCACCAAACCATGCAACCCTTTCCATCAAAGCTGCACATGTCATCCCAGTCATACATGGTGTGATGGCCGCATGGTAGATGTAGTATCAACTGTCTGGATCAGTAATGTGGCACTGATGCACCTCGCGGTGACATAATGACTGTCACAGCTAGGACACCTTGCCCATACATGCTATGGTTCATAAGCATCCCTGCGTATAATGTCTGACTAACCATTGTCCCATGTTTACCACATGTGCAACACAGGCGATCCATGGCAGGATGTTGAACAACTGTACAGTGCTGTGTAGATGTATATGGCAAAACACATGCATGTACAGGTTTCCATGCGTATGTGTGCATTGTCACTGCTCAAGTCCATTAAGGTTGTGTCTGTGTTGATATGTGACATATACACAGCATCAAGTTCAACAGCAGTACTGTGGACACATCCAGGCATGTGCAGGTAGGTAAGAACACCAGTGCAGGCAAATAGACATGCCCACATCAAGACAGCATTCACATGGAGTATGAACACTGTAATGAGGTGTCACACATATATGGTGATGATATCCAATGCATAACGGGTGTTACATGTGTGTGACACAAACACGTCAGTCATGTCAGTGTCATGATGATTTGCAAAGATTACTGTGCAGATGTACTAGATTTCATAGAAATGTATGTGCAGCAGTATCTCTGTACATCTCTGAAACTGTGACCTGTCACCATCATTATGTCTTACAGATAATGCCTCGTACACGCCTTCCAGTGTACAGTCTCCATGAGGATGATGTCCTCATCCCGTACCTCCATGAGAACTACGAGGTGTTGTTCAGCCATGTGCCACAGCATGCCCAGCAGCGGGACAACCTGTGGCAGGATCTACGCAGGAGGGTGAACGATGTGGGTAGCCATAATCGCACCTACCAGCAGGTGTGCAGACACTGCACAGACTTGATACGACATGCAAAACAGTGTGCCACTGCAATCACCAGGGAACAAGGTGGAACAGGTGGTGGGCCACCAACCCAGCCCCCACTCACACACACCGAGGAGCTACTGGCCAGTCTGGGGACACCCTCAGAACAGCATCCACACACACTAGCTGTCATCGTGGAGGTGGGTGTCTCCCAACCAATGAGCCTGGAGTTGCCTGGTAAGTCAGTACTGCACATATGGCTATTATATCCCATTTAGTTGCATGTGTCACTGTACATTATGTAAAGTAACAACACATGCAAGGTATGTGGACACACATGCTGCATACTACAGTATGCTACCCTGTGTATGCACACATGTGCATACTATATGCTATTATACAGGCAAATGTGTTAACATGCACAGTGCACCCTGTGGCTGTCAGACAGTCAGGGACAATGTTCATACTGCTGTGTCACCCCTATACAGGTACCTCTGGCATGCCGCACAGACATGAGTCCGTTGCAGGTAAGACTGTCATCAGTATCAGGCATGTTAAAGCATAGATCTATTTGCCATGTGGCCAGTTAACAGTTGCACACTTGATATTTGTTCCAGTCACGATATACAGGTCGCATCACCCATCATTCACACAGGCCACCCATGTGCAATATATACAAATAAAATTATACATCGACTTGAAACCATAGTAGTTGTCATTGCTACATGTGTGGTCAGCTGTGCATACAACAGTGGAGGTGTTCTACAATGGAGGCATATGTAGTATGCAGTGGAACAACATGTGTGGTATGCAAACAGTACCACACAGTGAGCTGTGATATGGGCAGCCCACAGGTGTCACCATTGTGTTATATGCCCCTGCATTGGGTGCTCACATTGTGATGTGTCATCTGACATGTCCCAGACACATAGTGTTCTGGCTGCAACATTGTCACACTATCCCATGACCCGTACCCCACATACCAAACATACAACCCGTTGTCTGCATAGCCCTGTGGATGGTGACATATCTGACATCTATGGGTGTATGTCATATGGGACAACACAGACATGTGAGATGGCCATCACACACACTTGGTCAACACATGTGCACACATGGCCATGGGGGATGGCCAGAGACACGTAGCCACACAGTAGATGTGATGTGTACACACCCTGTTGCACATTGTCCACACATGGTCCAATTATAGCCTTAGTTGACTGATTATACAGTTGATGTGGTACACTGGACATCCTAAAAGCCTGTGTACAGCTAGTGGAGGTGTCACTGACGTCTACTATATAAGATCTGTTGAACATCACGACTGTGTCATAGCATGACAGTAGTCACCTGTACAGCTTCCACAGACATTGACACCACATCAGGCCACAGATACTGTACATTTCCCTTGCTGCTGTAGGACATCACTGTTAGCTGTGCACCTCGTGTGTGTGGTACATCAATGTCATGTGGGAAATGGTGATTTGACATATCCACTATGTGTAGACATGGTTGCCAGGCAGCTAAGACCCTGTAGTTGTTGTGCAGGGGTGTCATCTGTAGGTCCTCCACTGACCTGTCACTTGACACAGCATGGTTTGGTGTGTATACACCTCAGCATCATGGGTCACAATCCACAGTTATGTCATGGTTATGCATGCAGTTTGTGTGTGTGTGTGTGTGTGTGTGTGTGTGTGTGTGTGTGTGTGTGTGTGTGTGTGTGTGTGTGTGTGCGTGACTGTGTGTCTATTGTAATTTAAGTCTTTCTTTGCATTCACAGGAGATGTAGGTGTGTTACCCTCTTGCGGTCCATCTGATGTTAGTGTCCCCACAGATACTAGCAGTGATGAACATATGCATGAAGTACAGGCAGGGTTGTCAGGACCTGAATCTGTGCCAATGGTTACCATCCCAGCTATGTCCCCCTCTTCCCACCAGTTCTGCTGCCAACACATACCGCATCACCAGTGGCCATAGAGGAAGGACAGTCAGCATCTGTTTGAGTGGAACAGGAATGTGTGGTGGCTGCAGAAGGTGTGTCTACACACCATGGTGTCAGTGTAAAGACTGCAGATGTGCCACACAGGCATGTGGCCGGTGCTGCTCGTAGGTGGACCTCTGGCAGATATGCACCTACAGGACAGAGCGCAGCAGCTGGTATCACCAGACACATGTTCCAGACTGTAATGGTGGCACAGGCACATGCTGAATGGCAGAACAGAGAAGGGCAGAGGCTGCAGAGGGCTGCTATCCATACCCTAAATGACAACATCAAGGCATTAGCAAATGCTCAACAGCAGATTGCTGATGTTCTGGACAGGTGATTGGGTGACATGGTCAGAATCCTTGACTGTGGCATAGCAATCTGCGAGTGTGAGCTGTCTGTGCTGGAACATCTGGTAGGAGTGAGACATAGGCCACGCGGATGTAGACCAGCTACACCACCTAGTGCAGGTCAATGTGAGCATGCCACCTCACATGCCCACTTCCATAGTGCTGGTAGCAGTAGCAGTGCAGCTGGTGCTGCACTGTCCACACCAGGACACAGCAGGCCACATGGACGTGGCCCTGGATGTTCCCAGCAGGGACATGGTTCCAGTGGACATGTGTCATCGGACAGTAGCCAAGCTGTACCTCCGCCTGGTAGTGCCCGTGCAACCCCTGGCAGGCACAGGTCACGTGGCCGTGGCCGGACACAGTGAGCTGTACAACCTGGCCTGTACAATCTGGAGCTGTCAATAATACCCCGTGTAGGCCTCACAAAAGTCAGAGCTGTGTGCATACATACACGCACACAGCAAAGACATCTGTAGGGCACCACAACACCCACATGCATACTGAACAGACATGTCCAATCATATAACTGGCCCTTACCCACACACAAGATGTCATCCATTGGTGCAGCCTATGCCCCTGGCAAGCATTATCACCCTGTGCATATGATGAGGTCTGTGCCCCATCCCTGTCATCCACACCATTAGTGCAGGGACATGCTCAAATGGTCTGATGCACAGGGTGAAGAGAATAGTGAGAAGTGTATATTACATTAGTTGTGTAAGAATAGTGAGAGAAGTGTATATTACATTAGTTGTGTGTGAATAGTGAGAGACGTGTATATTACATTAGTTGTGTGCTGTTGACACGCACCAGACATACCATGTAGTACAGGTTTAGCATGCATTGTTATATGTTCACAGTATGTATCTCGGTAACAACAGTAACAGCATGTTGGTAATAATGCCCTGGTTCCCTCCTTATGGTCTGCTTGCATGTGCCTACAGGTAGCACTGTTTGCAGTCTCCCATGTGTAACTGTGGAGTACTCACAGGGACATATGGCAATATCAGCATGCTATACGTAGCCTCAGCCTGACTGTTGGAAAGTCTAACATAACACAGATGTCCACACATATACTGATTCAGGAGCATGTGGGCAGTTTAATAGGCTACAGTGGCTAGAGACGTGACATCCATACCAGCTCACATCACAGGTATGTTGACATGGTGCAGGGGTTGTACACAGCGGTCTGGCCAATGATAATAT
This sequence comes from Protopterus annectens, assembly GCF_019279795.1. Classification (NCBI taxonomy): domain Eukaryota; kingdom Metazoa; phylum Chordata; order Ceratodontiformes; family Protopteridae; genus Protopterus; species Protopterus annectens. The sequence continues at coordinate 792,772,137 of NC_056730.1, forward strand.
TAGAGGCCACTTGATAGCATGAGGCCTCACTGTGTAGCAGTAATACCCTGTCACATTATGGGAACATGCTCACACTCACGGGGTCAACAACACTATAACGCACACCCCCATAGTGTTGAGGTGAGGACCCTTGCCTATGTGGTCATCACCATCACAGTACTGTGAACCCACATGATGCGACACAGAGAAAGAACATGTACAGGTAGCCAGTGCGGCTGAGACCAATGGCATCAACAGGGTAGTGGACTGCATCACCATGAGGGGTTAGGGATCCTGTGTGTTCTGTATAGAAGCATACACTCTCACTCCATGCACCAGACAGCCATACATACCTACATACACACACACACACACACTGTGGAGACCTCAAATGTCATACACATATGGATAGCTGATGTGTGTGATACACACACACCACACCTGCCTACGTCATGCTTTCTACACTGCAGTATGTACAGATCTCTACAACATTGTACAGGGGTGTGTAACAATTGGGATGTATTCCCACCATATGTGGCAAATATGGTCACACAAGCAAACACACATGGCAGTACTGTGAATGATACACCTGCTATATGATGATACGTCTGACAGACATGCAGCAGTATTGGCCGCATTATGTGTACCAACGCTACCTTCGGCAATTGTGCTGCTATATGCATATGGGAGGATGTAAGTGTTACAGGTGTCAAGTGACGTACTGTCGGTGACACCTGACTGCTGTGTAGGTTTTATGTCTCCACCGTCAAGTAACGGTAACATAGCATACTGTTTGCACATGTAATGGTAGGATGGCGTGTGACACACCTGTGAGCCATCCCCGGCAAACATCCATCTACACAGGTGGATCACCACTTTATGTACACACATCCATCCATACCTGCTGTACATCCTACTGTACTGTCAGTATGTCACCATATACAGGTGTTAATGATGGGGCTGCATTGCAACTGCATGTTGTAGTTAGGCACAGATTAGTTACTTACATCAACTACTGCACATGCATGGTAGCTGCATGCACACTACAGATTGTACATGTGTGTTGGTCCTACATGCCTGTCATGTAGCCATGTTTGTATGCATTGCAATTGGTGGACATGTGTGTTGACATACATAACACATGGACTGTTGTATGATATGATGGGTGTCATGGGTAACTAGTACAGAGGGAATGTGTCCTCGGTCAACATTGCTGCCTCATGTACTGTTAGCATTCAACAGCCATGAACCCACCTTCCATTTGCATGCGTGTGATTGCTGTAGCCACTTGTCTGCACGGAGGACAGCAAAAGCTATGCTATGTACATATGTGTCGTGTGTATGGTCCATGCACATATCCACTGCAATTACATGTATGACATAGCCTAACATGTGTGTTCGTTGGTGTACAGCGACAGTCATCTGTCACAGCTGTGTAAGATCCAGGGCCCCTGGTATGTGTAGAGCTGACCTGGTTATGTACAGTGGTATCATTGCAATGCATGACACATGATGGAACCCTGGCGGTACATGTGTAGTCTGCACAGTTGCTGTAGACCTATGTATAGTGCAATGGTCATGAGGCACACGGTGTTGTGTTAATGTATGGCTGTGTATTGCTGGTCCAATGACATGGTGATGTTAGAGGGCTACATTGTAGATTGCAGTGTGTACCTCTGTGATATGCACCTGAGACATCTGTGATAGCTCCTGAGTGTGCACTGGTCAATACATGTGAGTGGCCTTCATGTACATGGGGACAGTAATACCATACTGTGCCCTTCCGTGTTTAGAATCCGTGTGCATGCAAGACGGCCCTTTGCAACTGCTAAGTGTGTGAGCATGCCCAGTACGCCATTGTGTAGATGGACACTCAGTACATTCCAAACTGCGCCCTTCCGTGTTTAGAATCCGTGTGCATGCATGCAAGATGGCCCTTTGCAACTGCTAAGTGTGTGAGCATGCCCAGTACGCCGTTGTGTAGATGGACACACAGTACATTCCAAACTGCACCCTTCCGTGTTTAGAATCCGTGTGGATGCATGCAAGACAGCCCTTTGCAACTGCTGTGTGAGCATGCCCAGTACGCCATTGTGTAGATGGACACACAGTACATTCCAAAATGTGCCCTTCCGTGTTTAGAATCCGTGTGCATGCATGCAAGACGGCCCTTTGCAACTGCTAAGTGTGTGAGCATGCCCAGTACGCCGTTGTGTAGATGGACACACAGTACTTTCCAAACAGACGTGTGATACTAAGTGTGTGGCCGTGGCCATTGACATCCTGTATAGTGATGGTGGTCATCCAGGCAACAGTTGTCCATTTTCAATGTCACGATGGATGCCTACATTGAACACACTGGTTGCTGTCTTGAAGGGTGTACTGTCTGTGGCACGTCCTGTATCTATGTAGTGTTGTTGTAGTACTCCGTAGATATTTGGTTGCCCCAATCACACCACTGTCGTGTGTTTGTCTATGTCTACCTTGGGACAGTAATATGCTTTCAGACTGCTCACTCTCTATACATTCCCTATTGGCGTCCTTGCCTTTGCGGATGATGTCACCCACCTAGAAGTATGCCTCTGTGAGTGCTGTGTTCAGTAATCATGGTAGCGCATTCTGTAAATGCATCATGCTGTAGTGTGTTAGGGTAGTTAGGTGTATGTTCGACTCCCAGCCCTGCCAAGTGTGTGTGTGTGTGTGTGTGTGTGTGTGTGTGTGTGTGTGTGTGTGTGTGTGTGTGTGTGTGTGTGTGTGTGTGTGTGTGTGTGTGTGTGTGTGTGTGTGTGTGTGTGTGTGCTCGCGCGCATGCTCCCATCTGCCTGGGGACTCAGTCTTGCTTTTAGATGCCGCACACCACAGCAGTTTGCTACCGACGTCTTTGCCTTTGCGGATGATGTCACCCACCTAGAAGTATGCCTCTGGGAGTGCTGTGTTCAGTAATCTCGATAGCGCATTCTGTAAATGCATCATGCTGTAGTGTGTTAGGGTAGTTAGGTGTATGTTCGACTCCCAGCCCTGCCAAGTGTGTGTGTGTGTGTGTGTGTGTGTGTGTGTGTGTGTGTGTGTTTGCGCGCATGCTCCCATCCGCCTGGGGTCTCAGTCTTGCTTTTAGACGCCGCACACCACAACAGTTTGCTACCGACGTCTTTGCCTTTGCGGATGATGACACGCACCTACATGTCTGCCTCTGGGACTGCTGTGCTTAGTAATGTCAGTAGCGCGTTCTGTAAAAGCGTCATGCTGTAGTGTGTTATGGTAGTTAGGTGTATGTATGACTCCCAGCCCTGCCAAGTGTGTGTGTGTATGTGTGTGTGTGTGTGTGTGTGTGTGTGTGTGTGTGTGTGTGTGTGTGTGTGTGTGTGTGTGTGTGTGCATGCTTCCATCCGCCTGGGGACTCAGTCTTGCTTTTAGACACCGCACACCACAGCAGTTTGCTACTGACGTCTTTGCCTTTGCTGATGATGTCACCCACCTAGAAGTATGCCTCTGGGAGTGCTGTGTTCAGTAATCTCGGTAGCGCGTTCTGTAAATGTGTCATGCTGTAGTGGGTTAGGGTAGTTAGGTGTATGTTCGACTCCCAGCCCTGCCAAGTGTGCATGTGTGTGTTTGCGCGCATGCTCCCATCCGCCTGGGGACTCAGTCTTGCTTTTAGACGCCGCACACCACAGCAGTTTGCTACCGACGTCTTTGCCTTTGTGGATGATGACACGCACCTACATGTCTGCCTATGTGACTGCTGTGCTTAGTAATGTCAGTAGCGTGTTCTGTAAATGTGTCATGCTGTAGTGTGTTAGGGTAGTTAGGTGTATGTTCGACTCCCAGCCCTGCCAAGTGTGTGTGTGTGTGTGTGTGTGTGTGTGTGTGTGTGTGTGTGTGTGTGTGTGTGTGTGTGTGTGTGCGCACATGCTCCCATCCACCTTGGGACTCAGTCTTGCTTTTAGACGCTGCACACCACAGCAGTTTGCTAGCGACGTCTTTGCCTTTGCGGATGATGACACGCACCTACATGTCTGCCTCTGGGACTGCTGTGTTCCGTAATCTCGGAAGCGCATTCTGTAAATGCGTCATGCTGTAGTGTGTTAGGGTAGTTAGGTGTATGTACGACTCCCAGCCCTGCCAAGTGTGTGTGTGTGTGTGTGTGTGTGTGTGTGTGTGTGTGTGTGTGTGTGTGTGTGTGTGTGTGTGTGTGTGTCTGTGTGTGTGTTTCCAGCTGCATGACAACAGTACATTGCTTTGACAGTATTCACTCTCCATAACATCCGTGCGGCATCTTTGCCTTTGATGCTGCTGTCTGCAGGCTAGACATGTGCCTGTGTGAATCATGTGATCCACTGATCACGGTAGCTCATTTTGTAACTGCATAATACTGTTGTGTTGTATAGTGCTTACGTTTATGTTCTGCTCCCAACCCTGCCACGTGTGTGTGTGTGTGTGTGTGTGTGTGTGTGTGTGTGTGTGTGTGTGTGTGTGTGTGTGTGTGTGTGTGTATATGTATCTATCTACATATATCTATGTGTGTATATATATATATATATATATATATATATATATATATATATATATATATATATACATATATATATATATATATATATATATATATATATATATATATATATATATATATATATATATAGAGAGAGAGATATGTATGTATATAGCTATATATATATATATATATATATATATATATATATATATATATATATATATATATATATATATATATATATATTGTATATAGATATGTATGTTGGGAATATCACTCTTGACTGTGCTGCATTGTCTGTACGTGAACACCTTGGATGTATATACATCTGCTATGGCTCTGTGATAGTGCACATACTGTGTGCTGTAGTGATCGTGGGTTATACATGTGTAGTGACCGGTTATTGTGTTGCTGGGTATTACACGGGCATTGGAAACAATGTTAGTGCAGCAACTTTGAGTGGTCGTATTCAGATCTCTGAAACAGTCAGCGGTGGTTATTACATTGGAGTGTGAGTATGGCTCATATCCATCTGTAGTAACTGTCAAGTCTGTGCACCCCAGGTTAACATTACAGACACATGTTTATCCACAGGTTGTGGTACAGATCCCAGGACTGTATGTGTAGATATTGACAGGTGCAGGACTGGGTTGTGTTGGATGCATGGAGGGGTGTTCATGGCCAGTAATGGGGATCTCTACAGCCTGGCAGGTACAGTCTGTGACTGTCCCACAACCTCCTGTATATGGCTGACACATGCTGTACCTGCGTATATGCAGACGCACACACTTACCACAAACAGCTACGGCTATCACATACACACACCCATTGCACCACCATTGGGCCATTCAATAACCGTTGTCCCTCACACACACACACACACACACACACACACACACACACACACACACACACACACACACACACACACCTACGTGTACATTGGATGGCTCTATGACAGCTCTGGACATGTTAACACCACACCCTGTGCATATGATGTCACCTGTGCCACCACCTGTGATGTGTAACATTGATGCAGGATCTGACTAATCTGGTGCTGCTGCACACAGTGGTTTTATTCCACTGTATTGATGTTAGCATGCTGTTAACACACAATGTGTTACTTCCAGGTGTACTTCAGCAGGCATGATGCATTGCAGCTATGACCATCACTGTACCATAGTTTACAGCACTGTTACCTCTGATGATGTAGTCTCCATCCATGTGCCATTTCACTGATGTGTGTAGTATTGGCAGCATGTGTGTCTGTGTGTGCAGTATGTGTGTGATGTGTGTAGTACACATGTATACCTGCTTACAAATGCATACACGACATTACACGGGCTTCACCATTCGTACACTAGCTTACTCGTTCTTCCACATGCACACACTGGCTAGCACGCGTGCACACATACTTACTTGCGCTTACTGGTGCGCACGGGCGCAGACACACTGTGGGCAGGTTTGCATGTCACATCGGTGGTATCCATGGCATACGCCGTCAGTCTCCTGACATTCCCTGGGATAGCTCATGACACGCCTCTTCCACTGAGTACTGACAGCACACATGTGACACTGCTGCGGTGAGGTTACAGTGGTCTGTACATACACACTCCTGTTGTCACCTGTCTTCTACTCTAATAGTCCCCTTAACCTACACTAAACTGTAGAGGCTTGGCCCATATGGCATGACATGTTGTGATTCACTATCCTCAGCCTCACTTGCCTCACATTGCCTACAAATGCTTCGTTACATCTCTGACAGAGCACTTCCACACATAGGTACCAGTACGCAGTAGCCATGTTGTCACTGGCTTGCCATTCAACTGCATGGCATACTAACATCTAACTAAGCCTACATTTTGTATGTATATTATCCATATGTCTTGTGTTGAAGTGCAGCGCGTTCTCGTGGCGCTGCGCTACGCTTCCACACCAGGGATCGGGGGAGGACAACTACTGGTTCATTGATATCCAATGGACAAAGCCACCACTGGCCTTGGACTTGGACATTGGCATGCTTCTTCGACTGTATTCATACTATATTTGCAGCTGTCATTGCTCCGTTTAGCAATGTGCAAAACGTTAGTCGCATAACATCCAGGTACATTTCTGCACATAACTCTGCTCTTGCATGGACAGCTTACTGTTTCATGTATCGTGTAGTTACGTAGGGTTACTACCTGTCCCACTTTACGAGGGACAGTCCCTCTTTGGGCAGTTGTGTCCTGCAAAATATTGTGAGAAAATGGCAAATGTCCTGAGATTTTAGGACAAAAGTATTTTCTATATTGTATGTAATAGTTGCATAAAACAGTTATTCTGTATCTGAAACACCTACATGTTATACGAAACAGAATAAGGAACAAAAATGCTACAAGAATAAACTTTTATTCAGGCAAACAACTGAAGTTCTGTCCTTTGTACTGGCCGTGGGTATGTTTTGCCCTGCAAAATCTGATGTTTGTAGCACAAATGTCCCACTTTGGCCATTTGGAAAGGTGGTAACCCTATAATTACATCATTTGCATAGCTTACACATACAAATGGGGTATGTTGCAAATCCCAACATTGTCCGTGCAATGTTCGTGTTACGGGCGGTCTTGCACCCCCCTGCGGGTGTTTGCTGAATAGTCTGGCAATCATCTTTCCTTGCTGTACTCTTACTCAATCCTTAAATGCCGAAGGTGTTGTGTATCATGGCCTAGGCTTTGCTGTGTGCTATGTCTATTTGTGGTGTATGCATGGCTGTGGATATGTCCCACTGTCATCACTGGAAAAGGTGGCACCCTATAGGTACTTCCTGTAGACTGCTGTGTCATTTGACATGTCAGCACATACCTGCGGATGAACTTCCAGCGCTTTTCATACCTTCTGCATTATCTTGCGGTCGATAATGCTGTTTCCTCAGACATGTATCTGTTTCTGATCATACCTATCAACCTCCTAGTGCAAAACATCTGTACAAAGCCTAACATGATGGGGGGACAGATAGGGGCAGATTCTACATATTGCTCTTACAAACATAGATAGTTGGCAGTATTATAGGTTTTGCATTAGTATGCCCTTTCTGAGGGATCTGGGGTCTTAAACACATATGTTTATCATTATTTAATGACATCAGTTCTCAGGTATTTGGCAGACAGGTACACATACCTTTCAACTTCCGACAGCAGGAAATCTGGACAAAGCCATAACCAAAAGTGGGGCAAAAGCCCAAAAGTAGGGCCAATTTTTAGATATTACTCTTACAAACTTAAAAAGTTGATAGAATGACAGGTTTTCCATTAGCATGAATTTTCAGAAGGGTATGAAGTTTGAAACCTAAATGTCTCTCATTATTTTCTAACTTCAGTCTTTAATGATTTGCACTAATTTGCCAGAAAACCACAATGTTATGAAAAATGTACCAAATATATGAGGCAAAAATCTGGACATTCTGCAAAAGTCTGTACAGTTGAGAGGTATGCAGGTACAGATTCTGAGAGGAACACACCACACATATGAGGCATACATCTGCACATTCGTACAGTTACGCCAATACACACAATACATGGCGACATCACAGGCCAGTTTCCATTACATTCCTATTGCTGAACACACCCACCCACTGGGTTATATTCCTCACACAGGCCAACAGGTGCATATCCACACTACTTATTCCATCATGTACCTTATGTGTACATTTGCGCTTTTCGTCAGTGGCAGAGCTCACGTACGAGTATGGTGGACTGGACACTGTATCGGTGACACTGCATGACACCCTGAGGGACACATGTTGTTTGAGTCTATTAACCTTCCACATTGACTTTCACAGGCTATACGTTGTAATTCACATTTGTGGACAAACATGCTTATGAGTTGTACATGTTTTGTCATTTGTCCCGACGTCTTTCTTCTCACCTGTCCACCTAGTATCACTAGTTCTATACATTTCATTAGGACGGGTTACCTTCATAATGCTCACCTGTACACATTATGGGTATACGCCCTGGGGTTTGACCTATGATTCTGTTACATTTGTCATGATAATGTGCCTTTCTAATAGATTGCTGGCAAGCCATGATGGACTGTGCAGTTAGGTAATCATGACTGACATTTCTATTTCATGATTACTAACTCTCATAACATTCGTATTCCTGACTACGCAATTATTCTATGAACGGTCTGACTTTGTCTGAGGTATATTTAATATAGTCCCTATTTGTCTGTCGTGTAGTATGCCTTAGTCCAGCTGTCTTATTCTGACATTCTGGCAAGTATGGTTACCATCTTGGTCGTATGCATGTCCATCCATGATAATCACCCACACGTGTTTTTCTGGTCTTTGGTGCAGGCTGGAGAAGTTGTTTGACCGCAACTGAGCTACAAAATATAAGTATTTTTTGATTATTTTAACAGATTACTGTTTTTATAATTTAATATATATAAAGCACTTTGTCTATTCAGAATCTTCAGAAATCTTTTTCTGTTTAAAAACTTTCATAGCTTGTTGTCTTAGGCTATTGTATAAACTGAAACATTTACTCTGTGTAATTATCTCTTGGCTAGTGGGGGCTGGTTCTTTTGTGTTCTTGTAAAAAAAAAGTTGTGTTTCTGGTCTTTGGTGCAGGCTGGAGAAGTTGTTTGACCGCAACTGAGCTACAAAATATAAGTATTTTTTGATTATTTTAACAGATTACTGTTTTTATAATTTAATATATATAAAGCACTTTGTCTATTCAGAATCTTCAGAAATCTTTTCTGTTTAAAAACTTTCATAGCTTGTTGTCTTAGGCTATTGTATAAACTGAAACATTTACTCTGTGTAATTATCTCTTGGCTAGTGTGGGCTGGTTCTTTTGTGTTCTTGTAAAAAAGTTGTGTTTCTGGTCTTTGGTGCAGGCTGGAAAAGTTGTTTGACCGCAACTGAGCTACAAAATATAAGTATTTTTGATTATTTTAACAGATTACTGTTTTATAATTTAATATATATAAAGCACTTTGTCTATTCAGAATCTTCAGAAATCTTTTTCTGTTTAAAACTTTCATAGCTTGTTGTCTTAGGCTATTGTATAAACTGAAACATTTACTCTGTGTAATTATCTCTTGGCTAGTGGGGCTGGTTCTTTTGTGTTCTTGTAAAAAGAGGATGTGTTTCTGGTCTTTGGTGCAGGCTGGAGAAGTTGTTTGACCGCAACTGAGCTACAAAATATAAGTATTTTTGATTATTTTAACAGATTACTGTTTTTATAATTTAATATATATAAAGCACTTTGTCTATTCAGAATCTTCAGAAATCTTTTTCTGTTTAAAAACTTTCATAGCTTGTTGTCTTAGGCTATTGTATAAACTGAAACATTTACTCTGTGTAATTATCTCTTGGCTAGTGGGGGCTGGTTCTTTTGTGTTCTTGTAAAAAAAAAGTTGTGTTTCTGGTCTTTGGTGCAGGCTGGAGAAGTGTTTTGACCGCAACTGAGCTACAAAATATAAGTATTTTTTGATTATTTTAACAGATTACTGTTTTTATAATTTAATATATATAAAGCACTTTGTCTATTCAGAATCTTCAGAAATCTTTTTCTGTTTAAAAACTTTCATAGCTTGTTGTCTTAGGCTATTTTGTCCCACCCTCCCTCCCTGTTGGTGTCTTGCTCTTATACTTGGTGGCTTTGCAGTTGCCTGCCCTACTGTGACACACCTCCCAGTCTAGTGTCATTAGCTCATTCTTCTTAATACAGAGAGAACATTTGATAAGGCCTTCTGTTCCTCCTTTTTACCTTTTCAAAAGTAAAACAAAACTTTTTTTTCTTCTTCGCCTGAACCTTCTTGTGTTCTGACTGTCCTTCTCAAACATATTGGAAATATACAGTATATTTCAGAGCATTTGTTATAACTGTATTTGCTATAACTGATTTAAGTATTTTTTCTGGCTTTTGAATATTTACTGCTTAGCGACTGCATCTTAGCCTGTTTATACAGCTCTGCATTCTATTTAAACTGTTTTTGTGTTGATTAACTGTTTTGCACTCTTAAAAAGTTATTTGTTGCTTAATTTTACCTGTAGGCTAACACACTCAAGTGTGCTAGCCACTTAAAAGCATTTATAGCATTTACTGTCTGTTTTTTTCCTTGTCTCTGTAAAAAAAAAAAAAAAAAAAAAAAATCTCTTGTTTTCCCACCTTACTGAACTAGAGTAGTCCAGTTTCAGAGTTGCTGATCCCGGGTCTTTGTTTTTAGTTCCTGTTACTGATCCATTGCCTTATTAGGAAGGAGGGAAGTTTCTTTGCTTACCAGTGGGAGTGGGAAGCACTGAGCGGCCTTTTGTCCAATTGGTGAAGTTTCAGCCAGAAACTAGTAGTCTATTGGTCGTTTTGGGCCAATTCCTAGCTCCTTTCAGCCCCTGCTATAAAACACGCTAAACACGTGTTTTCCAGCTTGTACCAACTCTGCACAGATCCTCGTGGTGGCCTGCAGAGTGATCCAAGCAGCAGAGAGCTAAAAGAGTGACTTTCTACCAGATATAAGTATTTTTGTGGCTTTCCCACTGTTATTAAGCTAGCGACTGCATTTCGCCTGTTTTACTGCTACTTTAAGTGATTTCTGCATTTTACACTATTTATTGCACTTTAAGTTACTAATTGTTGCAAATTGTTTCTGTAGGCTACACACTAAAGTCGCTAGCCGATTTACAGCATTTATAGCATTTACTGTCTGTTTTTTCCTTATCTCTGTAATAAAACAAAAAATCTCTTGTTTTCCCTTTACTGAACTAGAGTAGTCCAGTTTCAGAGTTGCTGATCCCTGGGCTTTGTTTTTAGTTCCTGTTACTGATCCATTGCCTTATTAGGAAGGAGGGAAGTTTCTTTGCTTACCAGTGGGAGTGGGAAGCACTGAGCGCCTTTTGTCCGATTTGGTGAAGTTTCAGCCAGAAACTAGTAGTCCATTGGTCGTTTTGGGCCAATTCCTAGCTCCCTTCAGCCCCTGCTATAAAACACGCTAAACTGTACTGCTGATCTAACCAGCATATCCTATAACTGAAAAGTTCATCTCTACTTGATTCCCAAGTAGACTATTCTCTATCTGTAAAGCCTAGCACTTACTCCTACAGTACTTGCACCTTGATAAAGCACTCTTATTATAGATAGTACCCCACCAGCCCAAAACCCACTTCCGAGTCCTTTGAAAGTTCTTTATCTACTACTTCTAGTATGTCGAGGGATCAGTTGCTAGTGTCCTCTCCAGCTCAACTGGTGAACCTGGGAATATTGAGGCAATGTTACAATTGCCTCATGTACTGAACAATCCTCTCCTTCTCCCACAAAACACAAATACATGCGAGATGCAACTATCACGGCCAAACTGGAGGCTGAGCTCTCTCAACATAGGACTGGCAAGACCAGACAGGAGGAGAAGGCAACCACACACAATACATACCCAGTCACACATGGTACCATCACAACTTCAAATCATACACATACTCACACAAAGACATACTCGGAGGCTCTGGTCAAAATTTACCAAAACAGCAGAGGCCACCAAAGCAGACACCCAAACAACTACCACCTCACGACCCAACACATGCAACACATAGACCACACAGTCAGAGTGTCAAACAGTCACAGCCCTTAAGGCCAAACAAAATGCCAGACACACTTGTCATTGGTGATTCCATAGTCAGGCACACTGGCGTCCCGCACCAGACTGAGTAAGGAGAAGGTCACAGTAAGCTGCCTGTCAGGCGCTAGAATCCACCACATAACGCAAGCACTCAGGTCTCTCAACAGCAGGTACAAGTACGACTCAGTCATTGTCCACGCTGGTGTCAACGACCTGAGACGCACCTCCTTGGACTACATGAAAGGGGACCGAGGAGCTCTCTGATTATGTAGCCCAGGCAGGTATGACCCTGACCTTGAGCAGTATCCTACCTTCACCTAGAATGATGCCACAATACAGTGATAAGATGATCAGCTTTAATAATTGGCTTAAATTCTGGTGTCATTCAAAGGGATCAATGTCTGTCTGCCTGGGATGACATGCTGGACAAGCCACGCTGCTTTGCAAGGGACGGCTTGCACCTGTCACCCTGGGCTTCCGGATATTGGCAAAGGCTCTTGCCACCCCATAGTGCCTTTTTAGGCAAGGCTCAAATTCTAAACCTACCACCCTAGAACGCCAAAAGGAAAAAAAACTAAGGGTAATGCTGCTCAATGCCAGAAGTCTCAATCTCAAGATGCACGCACTGAGGCCCTTCTCAATATGGAGAACATCGATGTCTGTGCTGTGACAGAAACCTGGTTCAAGGCTCCTGAGAGCACCCCAGCACTAACAGGTTTCACCTCATATCATACGTCCGGCCCCAAAATCCGGACAACACCAAGAAAGGAGGGGGTGTCCATATTCATAAAGGACACCCACACCTCAAGGTTGGTGGCAACGCACGATGCATCGGAGACCATCCAGGTGCAATTAACCATAGGCAAGACTGCTCTGCAATTTGTAGCATGTTACAGGCCACCCTCTCAAACTCAGGAACCTCACATGGCCTTCCTGAAAACATTGGAGGGATAAATGTATCTCCAAACACCATCATACTAGGTGACTTCAACTACCCTAATATAGACTGGGAACACTACTCAAGCCCGAACACTCTAACCCAAAGATTCCTGGAGTTCATAAACTCAAATGCCATGGAACAACTAGTCACCATCCCCACAAGAGGTGAAAACATACTTGATCTCATCATCACGAACATGGGATCAAAATGTTCAACACCGAAGTATACCCCTCACTGGTGAGATCAGATCATAAACTAATCTTGCTGGAGGTCCTCATCCCGCCCCACCTGAAACAAAAAGACCACAGTGAAAAACTTCTCAAAAGCCGATTTCACACTTCTAAAAACTAGTGTGGTCTCCTTTAAGGCCCCTGAGCCAGTGGTAAACATTACTCAAACCGCTGAATCACTTACAAATGCCTTCTACCAGCACCTACAGGACTGCATGGATCAGGCAATCCCAAACAAAACTAAGACTCTCTGTACCAAAGGCAAGCGTCCAGTCTGGTGGACCCCAGCCATAAACAAGCTCTACAACAAAAGGAGGAAGCTACTACAAGATAGAGCAAAATCCTTGAAAGGTAAGACACCTTTGATCATTATAAGTAAAAACTAAGAGCTCTCATAAAATCATCCAAGGCAAATTTTGAGAGAAAAATCGCCAAGGACTCTAAAGACAATCATAAGGCCTTCTTTAGCTATGTTAGAAACCTAGGAGGAAACTCCCAGATATGCTCAGAATTAGTTCAAAATGATGTGAAAATTACTGAACCTACACACATTGCTAACATACTGGCTGACAGGTTCAGTGCAAACTCCCCCTCCCAAAAGGAGAGATATCTATTCCAGAGGATTGTAGCCCCCAAACATCTCCAACGCCCAGGTGAGAACTGCCCTCACTAAGGCAAAAACACAGCATCCATGGGACCGGATGGTGTCCCCGGCTGTGTGCTTCATGAACTCAACGAGGAATTAAACCCACAGTTAGGACAGCTGTTTAACCTTAGCCTCACCTCAGGATACGTCAAGGAGTGGCGCAGCGACTGTGGTCCCACTTCATAAGGGCGGTGCCTCCACAGACCCTGGAAATTACCACCCCATTAGCTTGACAAGCCTTATCTGCAAAGCCATGGAGAGGATCATAATGGAACTCATAAATAAAGACATAGGGAACTTGCAGACTTTGGATCCAACCCAGTTTGGCTTTGTCAAAGGCAGATCCTGCCTCTTAAACTTGGTTGACTTTTTGAGACAGTCACCAAGGCCATTGATGAGGGAAAGGCAGTCCATACAGCCTAACTCGACCTGGCAAAGGCCTTTGACACAATACCCCACTCAGGTATCATCGAAAAACTCATCAGCTTGAATGTAAACCCATACATCACAAGATGGGTTGCAAACTGGCTAAGCGACAGAACCCACAGGGTCAGAGTTGCTGGAGCCATGTCAGACTCAAAGCCTGTCACAAGTGGTGTCCCACAGGGCTCAGTCCTGGGTCCACTCTTGTTCGGCATCTACTTTTCTGAAGTACAAGCAAACACAGGAGGGTTATGGCTGACAAAGTTTGCAGATGACTGCAAACTGGGCGCCATAGTCGAAAACACATCTGACACAGATATCCTCCAGAAGGGCCTCACAGAAACGGATAACTGGTGCCAGAGCCATGGCCTGAAGTTAAACGCCAAAAATGCATAGTCATACCCTTCGGGAAAAACAAGGTTACCCCTAGCTACCATATAGGTGACAATCCACTGAGCACAGAAAAGTCATCAGGGATCTGGGGACCCAAGTTGACAGTAGTCTTTCGTTTGACACTCATGTTGCTAAAGTAGTTAGGAAAACCTTCTATATCGCCCACCTGATCATGAAGGGATTCACATCTAGATCAAGGGAGGTCATCGTCCCCTGTACTCATCACTCATTAGACCTATGATTGAGTACAATGCCCGTTCGAATGTATCTGACCAGACACCTGATGCAGCTTGAAAGGCCCCAAAAGTTCCTCACCAAAAGGATAAAGGGTCTCAAAATATGTCTTATGCTGCCCGACTGAAAGAACTCCAGCTTTATTCAGTCTCATACCGCTTGCTCAGAGGTGACCTGTGCCTGACATATAAGGCCATGTCAAACCCAGATTTGATGAATATGCTTCACCTCAAAAATCTAGATCCCTCAGAACCACAAGGGCGGAGACTTAAACCTTGACACGGTTATAAATAGAACGTGCTGGAGGGACAGATTCATCACCCAGAGACTCCCTATGCTGTGGAACAAAATCCCGGTACATGTGAGGCAGAGCACCTCGCTGGCCTTGTTCAAGAGGAATCTTGACCAATGGATGGGAGATCGCAGATATACCCCAGGGATTACTTCAGTGTCACTGCTTGACAGAGGCACAGAAAAATGATAGGCATAGTTTTTATTCAAACTAAAGGGGTGGCGAAAGCCACATAACTATGGGCTAGGCTTATAAATGCCCTTGGGCAGATAGCCTAGTATGAACCTATGAACCTATGAACCTATGAACCTATGACACTGATATAGGTCCCTACGTCTTCCCCCAATGGTTTACACAATATCCAGTGGGTGGGTTGCACCTTTTTGGTGAATATAGGCGTGTGCTATACCCACATAGGTATATTGATCACTCCCATGGGGCATACCTAATAGATCTGTGCCAACCAGCACCTTGGCCAAATTCTGCATACCCATGATTCCCATACCTGACACACCTCCACAGTACCCATTACACATGTTTAATGTGAGCGATAATAAAGTGTGAGGACACGTCCGAGCACTCCCCACTCTGTGGATATCAGCTCATACGTCATACATTCAATCGACCCATGTGTTATTACCCTTGCACCTGCTACTGTTGCATGTACAGCCATATCATAGTTGCAGCTGCATCGTCTTTAGCATCAATGACGGTTCACACTTCATACGGATCAATTTTTGGGGTCCTGCTAAGGACACCTATATTCATGTTTAACATGTAGAACTTGCAGGCCCCGTCACACTGGTACCTTCTGGGAAATGGTTTGGAAACCATCGGTGTATTCTCCTTTCATGCATGTCTGTCTGTCTATCCATATTAGCTATACCGTGACCTATTTATGTACATGTGTTATATGTACAGGGACATATGTTTGTTGTGTATATATCTATTCATGTATTGTGTGTGTATAGATATATATATCTGTACATATATACACATGTCTGTACATTCCTCATCTCGTAATTTGCTTTGGATTATGTCTGTGGATATATGTGTATATATATCTCCATATCATACCTTTCAACTGTACAGATTTCCGCTGCATGTACAGCTGTTTGCGTCTTATCTTTGCTCCATTTTTCATAACCTTGTGTCTATCTGGCAAGTTAGTGGCATATCATTAAAGACTGACGTTGGTAAATAATGACAAACATTTCAGGTTACGACTTCATACCCTTCAGAGAATCCATGCTAGTGGCACTCCTGTTATTCTATCCACTTTCTATGTTTGTTAGGCAATATCTGGGGATAGCCCCTATTTGTTGTCCATTTTTCATAACCTTGTGTCTATCTGGCAAGTTAGTGGCATATCATTAAAGACTGACGTTGGTAAATAATGACAAACATTTCAGGTCATGACTTCATACCCTTCAGAGAATCCATGCTAGTGATGCACCTGTTATTCTATCCACTTTCTATGTTTGTTAGGCAATATCTGGGGATAGTCCCTATTTGTGGTCCGTTTTTCATAACCTTGTGTCTATCTGGCAAGTTAGTGGCATATCATTTCTGCATTAGTAGCTGTATTTAGAGCACAACCAAAAGCTGTTTACTGAATTTCCTGTTTGCACTTAATTTTAAAATTGTTTTTTCTCAAAACTTGCATATTTTCTGTCTTTGACCTAGCACTCTTGTGTGGGGTCATTTACTGCACTGTTATAACTTGATATTACTTGTGAACCTCTGCTATCTCTGAAAAAACAAAAACAAAAAAAAAATCTTGTTTTTTTCCCACTTTTCTGAGATTTAAAAAAGTTCAAGTTACAGGCTTGCTGTTCTTGAACTGTTTTGTAAGTTTCTGTGAGGCCATTTTTGCTTGGGCTAGAGGAAAGTCTCTCTGTTGATCAGTGGCAGTGAAAAACATTGAGCTGCTTCCTTGCCCCCCGTGGGAGTGGTTACTGACTTGAAACTGTAGTTTTATTGGCCAAAAGGGGTCATTTCCAAAACTCCTTCATCTTCCTCTCTTAAAACCTAGTTGCCTCGTGGTTTTGGCGTCTTTTCAGGCTTGTTGGCTGTTGGTGAAGTACCCACAAAGAGGAGAAAACGCTGAGAGAAGAAAGGAGCCACTTTTGAGATTTTAAGTATTTTTCCTCTGTTTATTTGATAAGTTTGTCTGCATAGCTGCCTAGTTTGAGCATTTACTGGCTTGTTAAACTTGATTTCTGCATTAGTAGCTGTATTTAGAGCACAACCAAAAGCTGTTTACTGAATTTCCTGTTTGCACTTAATTTTAAAATCGTTTTTTTCTCAAAACTTGCATATTTTTTGCCTTTGACCTAGCACTCTTGTGTGGGGTCATTTACTGCACTGTTATAACTTGATATTACTTGTGAACCTCTGCTATCTCTGAAAAAACAAAAACAACAAAAAAAATCTTGCTTTTTTCCCATTTTTCTGAGATTTAAAAAAGTTCAAGTTACAGGCTTGCTGTTCTTGAACTGTTTTGTAAGTTTCTGTGAGGCCATTTTTGCTTGGGCTAGAGGAAAGTCTCTCTGTTGATCAGTGGCAGTGAAAAACATTGAGCTGCTTCCCTGCCCCCCGTGGGAGTGGTTACTGACTTGACACTGTAGTTTTATTTGCCATTTTGGGCCAATTCCTGGCTCTTTCCAGCCCCTGCTATCAAGCACACTTTAGAGTGCTTTAGCGCGATTTAGCGTGGAGTTGCCACTAGAGCAGCATCGGGCAGCACTGGTTTAACAAGGTTAAACTTTTTCTGGCTCCATAAAGTCTGTTCTTCATTTTTTCCCTTAGAACTGCTCTACTAGTAATCTAAACAGTATATCCCTTAACTAAAAAGCGCAGCACTTGTTCCTAAAAGCTTTTACTTGTCTTAAAAGCATCTTCTTTTCAAGTTTAGCACTTCTGTATTATACGAAGTCCCTCACTAGCAACCCCCCCCCCAGGAGTACCCACTTCCTTACTAAGTCCTCTCTTATTCAGTTACACCCCTAACTTCTAAATTTCTCTAGCATGTCGAAGGGCCAGATGCTGGTGTCCTCTCCTGTCCAGTTGGTGAATTTGGGAATATTGAGGCAATGTTACAATTGCCTCATGTACACTGACAACCCTCTCCTCCTCCCACATAGCACAAATACTTGTGAGAGATGCAGCTATTTAGCCAAACTGGAGGCTGAGCTCTTTCAACTCAGGACTGACAAGACCAGACAGGAGGAGAAGGCAACTACACACACCACAAAACCAGTCTCACATAAAGCTATCACAACAATGAATCAAGCACATAAACACAGAAAATCATACTCGGAGGCTCTGAGCAAAAATTTACCTAAACAGCAGAGGCCTCCAAAGCAGACATCCAAGCAACTGCCACCTCATGACACACCACAGGCAACACATAAACCACAAAATCAGTGTGCAAAGCAGTCACAGCCCTTAAGGCCAAATACAACACCAAACATACTTGTCATAGGTGACTCCATAGTCAGACACACTGACGTCCCACTCACCAGGCTGAACAAGGAGAGGGTCACAGTAAGCTGCCTATCGGGCGCTAGAATCCGCCACATAACACAAGCACTCGGGTCACTGCACAGCAAGTACAAATATGACACAGTCATTGTCCATGCTGGTATGAACGACCTGAGACGTACCTCCCTGGACTACATGAAAAGAGACATAGAGGAGCTCTCTGATTATGTCGCCCAGGCAGGTATGACCCTGACCCTGCGCAGTATCCTTCCTTCACCAAGAATGATGCCACAACATAGAGACAAGATGATCAGCTTTAACAATTGGCTTAATTTCTGGTGTCATTCAAAGGGGATCCAGTGTCTGTCTGCCTGGGATGACATGCTTGACAAACCACGCTGCTATGCAAGGGACGGCTTGCACCTGTCACCCCTGGGATTCTGGATATTGGCTAATGCTCTTGCCACCCCCATAGTGCCTTTTTTAGGCAAGGCTCAAATTCTAAACCTACCACCCTAGAAAACAAAAATGGGAAGAAACTAAGGGTAATGCTGCTCAATGCCAGAAGTCTAAATCTCAAAATGCACGCACTCGAGGCCCTTCTCAGTATGGAGAACATCGATGTCTGTGCTGTGACTGAAACCTGGTTCAAGGCTCCTGAGAGCACCCCAGCACTATCAGGTTTTACCTCATATCATGCGTTCCGGCCCTAAAACCCGGACCACACCACAAAAGGAGGAGGTGTATCCATATTCATCAAGGATACCCAAACCTCCAGGTTGGTGGCAACGCACGAAGCATCGGAAATCATCCAGGTGCAATTAACCATAGGCAAAACTGCTCTACAATTTGTAGCATGCTACAGGCCACCCTCGCAAACTCAGGAACCCCACACAGCCTTCCTGAAGACACTGGAGGGTATAAATGTATCTCCAAACACCATTATATTGGGTGACTTCAACTACCCGAATATAGACTTGGAACATTACTCAAGCCCCAACTTTCTAGCCCAAAGGTTCCTGGAGTTCATAAATTCAAATGCCATGGAACAACTAGTCACCGTTCCCACAAGAGGAGAAAATATACTAGATCTCATCATCACAAACATGGGACAAAATGCTCCACACCGAAGTATATCCCTCATTGGTGAGATCAGATCACAAACTAATCTCACTGGAAATCCACATCCCGCCCCCACCCCCAACAAAAAAGACCACAGTGAAGAACTTCTCTAAAGCAAACTTCACACTACTCAAGACTGGTGTGGTATCCTTCAAGGCCCCGAGCCAGTGGAAACCACAACCCAAGCTGCGGAAGCCCTTACAAATGCCTTCTACAAACACCTCCAGGACTGCATGGATCAGGCAATCCCTAATAAAACCAAGACTCTTTCCACCAAGGGCAAACGTCCAGTCTGGTGGACCCCAGCCATAAACAAACTTTACAATAACAGGAGAAAGCTGTTACATGATAGAGCAAAATCCATAAAAGAGAAGACACCCTTGATCATTATTAGTAAAAAAATATGAGCACTCATAAAATCATCCAAGGCCAACTTTGAGAGAAAAATTGCAATAGATTCAAAAGACAATCATAAGGCCTTCTTCAGTTATGTTAGAAACCTGGGTGGAAACTTCCAGATATGCGCAGAATTAGTCCAAAATGATACAAAAATCTCTGAACCCACAGATATTGCCAACATACTTTCAGACAGGTTCAGTGCAAACTTCACCCCCCTCTCCCCCCCAAAAGGATAGATAACTATCCCAGTGGAGTGTAGCCTCCCAGACATCTCAAATGCGCAGGTGAAAGCTGCTCTCTCTAAAGCTAAAAACACAGCATCAATGGGACCAGATGGTGTCCCCGGCTGTGTGCTACACGAACTCAACGAGGAACTAAACCCGCATATAAGGCAGCTGTTTAATCTTAGCCTTACCACAGGATACATGCCCAAGGAGTGGTGTACGGCAACTGTGGTCCCACTCCACAAAGGCGGTACCTCTACGGACCCTGGTAATTAACGCCCCATAAGCTTAACAAGCCTGGTCTGCAAAGCTATGGAGAGGATCATAATGGAACTCATAAACAAAGACATAGGGGACTTGCAGACATTGGACCCGACCCAGTTTGGCTTTGTCAAGGGCAGATCATGCCTTTTGAACTTGGTCGACTTCTTCGCAACAGTCACCAAGGCCATTGATGAGGGAAAGGCAGTCCATACAGCTTACCTTGACCTTGCAAAAGCTTTTGACACAATACCCCACTCGGGTATTATAGAGAAACTTACCAGCTTCAATGTAAACCCATATGTCACAAGATGGGTTGCAAACTGGCTAAAGGACAGAACCCACAGGGTTAGAGTTGCTGGCGCCATGTCAGACTCCAAGCCGGTCACAAGTGGTGTCCCACAGGGCTCAGTCCTTGGCCCCCTGTTGTTTGGCATCTACTTCTCAGAAGTACAGGCAAACATAGGAGGACTATGGCTGACAAAGTTTGCAGATGACTGCAAACTGGGCGCCATAGTGGAAAGTACATCGGACACAGATATCCTTCAGGGGGGGGTCTCACAGAAACTGATAACTGGTGCCAGAGCCATGGCCTGAAGTTAAATGCCAAAAAATGTATAGTCATACCCTTCGGGAAAAACAAGGTAACCCCAAGCTACCATATAGGTGGCAATCCATTGAGCACAGAAGAGTTTATCAGGGACCTGGGGACCCAGGTTGACAGTGGCCTTTCTTTTGACACTCACATTGCTAAAGTGGTTAGAAAGACCTTCTACATTGCCCACCTGATCATGAAGGGATTCACATCCAGATCAAGTGAGGTCATTGTTCCCCTGTACTCTTCACTTATCAGACCAATGATCGAGTACAATGCCCCATTCGGGATGTATCTCACCCGACACCTGCAGCAATTGGAGAGACCCCAAAAGTTCCTCACCAAAAGGATAAAGGGACTCCAAAATCTGTCATATGCTGCCAGACTGAAGAAACATCAGCTCTATTTAGTCGCATACCGCCTGATCAGAGGTGACCTGTGCCTGACATACAAGGCCATGTCCAACCCGGAATTAATGGACATGCTCCACCTCAAAAAATCCAAATCTACCAGATCCACTAGAGCAAGTGACTTAAACCTTAGCACGGATATAAATAGGACATGCTGGAGGGATAGATTTGTCACCCAGAGACTCCCTATGCTGTGGAATAAAATCCCGGTCCATGTGAGGCAGAGCACCTCGCTGGCTCTGTTTAAGAGAAATCTTGACCGGTGGATGGGAGATCATAGGTTTACCCCGGGAATCATCTCTGTGTCACTGCTGGACAGAGGCACAACAAACTAATGGGCACAGTATTTTTTAACATAAGGGGTGGCGTAAGCCACAAAACTTTGGGCTAGGCTTATAAATGCCTTAGGGCAAATAGCCTAGTATAAACCTATGAACCTATGAACCTATAAAGACTGACATTGGTAAATAATGACAAACATTTCAGGTTACGACTTCATACCCTTCAGAGAATCCATGCTAGTGACACACCTGTTATTCTATCCACTTTCTATTTTTGTTAGGGCAATATCTGGGGATTGACCCTATTTGTATCAGTTGTTGTCATGGCTTTGTCCGGTTTTGTACTTTACGGGTTTAACAGGTATGAGCCATGTACATGGAACGTGGGGAAAACATCATTCATTTTCTATTCTGTGAGTGGATTACACACGCGCAGGCGCACTTGCATATCCTTATTGTGGGTTACATATGTTTCATAGATAATTGTGCTTCCGTGAACTTTCATAATTCTGACCGTAACAGTTACATATCTGTATTCTAGTTTATGGACTACTGCGAAACACACGTTCACCTTTACATATTTAAATGTGTGTACTGCACGAACGCTTTAATTACACTTTCAAGTTATATGTGCAGTGGTCGTAGGTCAACCGGGACTGCATTCACGTTGGCCGGATACCGGAACCCCTATTCTATTGGTGTTCTCCCTCATTGATATGCATACCCATAGTACTTAGCTACATCAACATACGCCTCACCGCTTCATCTACGACACAGGCATCCATTCTCCTGCTGGGAAAATGGTGGTACTACATATTACACATTCCCTATTGCCTACTGCTGTGGACTCCGGATGCATTGTTAATCACTCCGAGGGTATGCAGAACACCAAGGCATATAGTCCAGCCACATACAGGTCTTTGATTGTCAGGGCGTTCATGTAGTGATCTGGGTTTAGGCTTGTCCACCTGGTGAACGGAACTTCCCTGGCCGAGGTCAAATGTCAGATGAAGCATATGGACAGGGCTTATCTCCCTATTTTGAAGTTTTACCTGTGTTTATAGACACAGGTGTTTGGGCACCTGTCAGCAGCTAATTCTGTTGGCATTACATATTATGGGTGGGTTTGTTACAGTCCATACTCCCCGGTGAGGGGTGTTCCCATTCACATTTGACTATTACCTGTATACAGTCATACGGGGATTGTTATTTTTGGACATGAAGTGACTACAGGTATGCGGTTGTACATTACACAAGTGTGAAGGGCTGTTTCTGTAAATATGTATGGGCCATACCTCTTAGAGCACTGAACCTGTGCAAAACCCCCATCGTGTAGATTTTGCACAGGTTCGCACAGGACAATTAGGGACACATTTTAACAATTGCTCTTATAAGCTTACAACGTTGGTAGAATGCTAGGTTTTGCATTATCATGACTTTTTTGCAGGTTGTGGAGTCTTATACTCAGGATATTTCTCATTATTTAGGGACGTCAATCCTCAGCTATTGGTGCAGATTGTCGGAGGCACACACCAACACTATGGGCCAACCTCTGGTCATTCTTAGGGTTGCCACCTTTTCGACTGCCTAAACTGGGACATGTTCTGTAGAGATGTCAGATTTTCCAGGACAAAACATATCTACAGCCGTGCATAGTACTGAACTTTAACCTTTTTTTTTACATATAATAGCTTATTCAAGTAACTTGATAAAGCTCAGAATTCGTCTGAGCAAAAGCGCTTGTGTGGTATAATTTTGTGGTTTTCTGATTAAAAGAATTATTTGAATTCGTCTGGTGCCTATTTGGATTTATCGAATCTGCTTTGGTGAATTTTACAATGATCTGTTCCATCTCCTGGCTGTGTGTGCATTAATGCCAATGTGCAAACTGTTATTCTATCAAATTCTATGTTTCTAAGAGATATGTTTACAGATTGTTCCTGATTTTGGACCTTTGTCTCACTTATATTCATGGCTTTGTCCAGATATCTTGCTCACACAAGTTGACAGGTATGGTCAGTCACGACTGCACACAGTCAGTGTCCTTCACACTTGATCAGGGTTGACCTGTTTACGTAGTGTCTTCCTCGCCCTCATGCCATTTTCCACTTTGCAAATGTGTGCATTATATTCTCCCTCCTATTCGTGTTTGGACACGTGCGTCATGGGAAGGTATTTTATCCTGGGTGGTAGGTTATGCATGCCCACTTAGGGCTGGACAGTGTCATGGACCTCCACTGCACGTTCTGACTTGTGTACAGATATCTACTGGATTGGACATCATGTCGTCATAACCATTCTACTATTTACACAGGTTGGTCATCCTGTGAGGGATATCCCAAAAATTGGTCAAAACCAAAACAAGTTAGATAACGAAGATTTTTCTGGCTGCAAGAAAATGTGCAGGGGGTTTTACCTGCAGGGGATACATGGTTTGCAATCCCGACACTGCCTATGGTGACAATACATACTACATATGTGTAGGGGTCACTGTGTGTAGCTGTTTCTGCAACAAACCAGTGGACCAAGTACAGCTGGATTTGGTGGACATTCTGGTATGGTGGCAGGTTGTGTGTTGTGGAGGGTGTGCTGGGTAGGCTATTATGCATCCAGGTGTGTTGCGTTTGTTGTGGTCAGTTCCATCAGGACACATCTGTGGGTATGTGATGGTGCCATATGTATACATTTGTCTCGCATATTTCCATATTCATATGTTTGTGGGATTGTGTTCTACACTATGGCCTGTCTGCTTGTCTTGCAGCTGTTTCTACATGAGGTTGTGTTTCTTTCCACTTCACCCGCTGCCCCCTCATACACCTCCGGTTCATCTTGTCTGCATACTACACAAGTATCGCCTTTGAGGAATTTACCATTAAACATACACCCCTCACATGCGAATTACTCACACCCCATAGAGCACTACTTTGATTGTTGGCCCATGACACGGCCAGAGTTACACATTGACTACCCTACATGTGTCGGGTACCTTTATGGTTGTGTGGACTACCCAGCCATGTTTGCTGTCCACATGCTATACCTCACACACATAGGTACACGCCCTTACTTCACTTTCATTACTTGGTTGGTGTATCCGGGTACTACCCATTCGAGTGTGTCACATACACGTTCGGATTATACAGCTGCCTTCCGGATTTTGCCAGCCTGTTCTACTCATTGGTAGGATGGCACCTTTTCCTATGTCCAAGCTATTCCTTACACATGTCAGACTGTTGTGGACATTGCCTCCGCACAATCAACGGTTGTGTTTCCACCTTTTCAATTGCCCACAGTGTGACATAGGGTTACCACCTGTCCCACTTTGCGAGGGACAGTCCCTCTTTGGGCAGTTGTGTCCTGACATGTAATTGTCAACATGGCAAATGTCCTGAGATTTTAGGACAAACATATTTCTTATGTCTTATGTAATAGTTGCATTAAACAGTTAATTCTGTATCTGAAATACCTGACTGTTATGAGAAACAGACTAAGCAACTAAAATGCTACAGGAATACGCTTTTCTGTAGGCAAAACAGTTATGTTCTGTCCTTTGTACTGGCCGTGGGTATGTGTCGGCCTGTACAGTCTGATGTCTGTACCAAACATGTCCCACTTTGGCCATTTGTAAGGGTGGCAAACCTACTGTGACAGTTGCGGTGAACACAGCATATTTTACAGGCCGACACATACCCACGGTCAGTTCGGCAGATAGAATTTACAATTCTTGCCTATATCTAAGCTCATTCTTGTAGCATTTTGGTATCTCATTCTGTTTGTTATGACATTTCTGTATTATACGTCCAGTGAAATATGTTTAATGCAACTATTGCATGATGTCTACTGAGGAATTATGTCCTATATTCTCTGGACATTTGCCAGTTTTACATGTTTGTGTCAGGACACATCTGCCCACAGAGGGACTGTCGCTCGCAAAGTGGGACAGGTGGTAATCTTGGTCGACGGTACGGATCATACTGTTCCTTTCAGCCTACATGTGTCCGTGTTGTTATGGCTCATTTATATGCTCCTTCTGTTTTGTTTACATGCGTATGCTATGTCCTATCACATTTGGTATGTGAAATACGGACATACCTTTTGTATGTGACTATTACATGGCTTGTGGGATATGATTCAGACATACGGTCACTACCTATATCTACATTTCTCCTCGTGTATTTTGTTATGGACACATCTGCACAGCTATGTTCCCTCCCTCAAATTATGGGTCGGCTGGTGACCCTCTTCGTTGGACTGGACGTACCTACTGGCGGCGTGCTAACATCTGATACGTTTCACTTCCACATGGTATAGCTATCTATACTACGTTGGACTACAGGCACACGGTTTTCCTGTCATTTGTTCATGGGTAGGGACCCGTTATTCCCTACTGTGCATTTGTGTTTAGTCTTCATTTTCTGTTCGCAGGGACTCTGCTTTGCATACGTTTCAGTCTCCATGGACACTGATAGGTACAATTACTATTGCTGGAGGAATATAATATTCAGCAGTTTAGGTTGCTCCTCGGAAGCCGACATTGACATGCCTCCCTGCGCAACTTCGATATGCCCCTTGCACTCGCGCACGTTTCCTATGCACGTGGCTGTGGCGGCTGCTCGCCTTCATTAATATGCATCTGGCGCGACTACTCCACATCTACGCCGCACGGCCAGTGCAAGCCTTACGCCGGCCTTGCACCGAGCTTCATGAATCCGGGGGTTTATGTATTTTGGGCAGCCCTTGTATCACAGGTATGAGGGGATCACTGACCAACAAATACTCATAGAGCTCTTAAGTTATAACATGGCTCTTAAGTAAATCTTCCAACATCTCCTTTATCATCCTAACACGAGACATAACACAATCAATATCTATGGCATGGTAGAACCTCTGATCCTCTAACATACACTTTATGGAGTCGTCATAGAATGCAGAGTCCATAATCACAGCGGCACCTCCCTTATCAGCAGGTCTAATGATAATGGAGGTGTCATTCTTTAACCCTTCCAGGGCTGTCCTCTGTACATAAGTTAAATTTCCTCTCTTCCTATACCGCTTATCAGACCTGTTCTCCATATCATACAAATCGTTCTCAACCATTTTACTAAATGCAGCCACAAGTGGTGGAACAGTTGGAACATATAAACTCGGTTTCTTAAAGCGTTTACTATCAAAAACTAATTATTGTCTTTAAATACTAGTTTTAGACATAAATTCCTTATGAAAAATTTGAAATCAACTATAGTATCTGTAAAATCACTGGTACAACTAGGACTAAACGAAAGCCCTTTAGAAAGAACTGCAGCTTCCTCAGTGGTAAGAGATCTAGAGGATATGTTGTACACTAACGTGTGCCTGCTCTCTCCCACATCCTCTTGAGGTTTTGGTTGCTCTGGGACTCCACAGATAATTTCGTCTTCTGCCTCCCTCTGCTCATAGATCTTGTCCTCCCCCCTCCCCTGTGAGCCACATGTATGGGGAAAGGCGCTGAATTAGGCCTTGACTACTACCACTAGGCTCAACACAAGACAAACCATGTGTGTACAGGATGCGCTCCTTCTTTCTAACTACCGGTTGATCCTCTCTATTTACCAGACCAATCAATCTCTCCCCTACACTTCCAGCACCAAAAACATCCTCTGATACTATGTGACTGTCATCACCAGTCTGTCCAGCATGAGCATCTGCAGAATCAACAGATTTGTTATATACAACAGTATTATTAACCAAATTGGCAGTATCAATCACATTCCTCAGCATGCAAGTACAAACAGTACTAGCTTCTGAGGTTACATTGGAATTATTCGAGCGTTCAGAATATTAGTGCTAGATGCAGTATAATCCATCCTAGGCCACGTGAAGACATAGCCTAGTCTAAAATCATCAATGTCCCTCTGGAGTTTCTGTCGCTTCTGTGCGAGTAACCGCTTCTCAAACACTTGCACACTATCCAAAACAGTAACAATAGGTCTGTTAACCACATCACTCAGAAAGCACTCAAATAAGTCTTTCTGCTGTTTTTTAACCTCCTCAAATAGCCCCAGTTCGTCCGACAGGAAGAACTCATTCAACATATACTTTAGGCTCACCTCTATATTTATCTGTTGCCACTTATAGAGTAACTCCGGATATTGAGTCCCTGTAGTAGGCATCTTCAGGACCCTTAAGCCCCTCCACACGATCTTCTTATTGATGCATGCCTCAAAGTGCTGCTGTTGAGTCTGCAAATGCTTCAGTCTCAGAAAATCAGCTTGTCCATGCCTATGCGTAAGCCGCCCCTGTCAAACAGTTCGGTAGATATGTCGGTAGCATCACCACTTTCTCCTTCATAAAGCATCATGGGATTCATCGCTCCTGAAACGCAGGTCATAAAATGATCCATGCAACTGTCAGTCCCATTACTCACAGTATACGGCAATTCAACCAACTTGTCGCCACAAACAGCCATGCCTCTATGGGGATGATAGCAGCAATAAAGTAAATCCAAAAGTGAAAGCACTCCCCACAGAGTAAACGCTCTTAGCACACACAATCCAAATAATCTTGTAAGCCAAAAAACACAGTGTAAGAGCGAGACAAAGCTGCAGGCAACACGTAACATATGAATATCAAAATCAGTTCAATCAGACATCCGCAATCAGCATACGATGTGTAGTATAAAATAGCACCAGCAGAGAGAGACACATAAACTCATAAAAACAGTTTATTGGCCAGAACAAACATGGTAAGCGCTTTCACCTAGAAGGCTTCATCAGACCATATAATCACATTCACTGACTGTACATTTAAACAAAATAAGGCACGAAAATCACAGGGATCGGTAAGACCCTTAAAGGTATAGCAGCTATACTTAGATATAAAATATATATAACAAATATATGAAAAAACTTTGATATGATATCTAAAAGACAAAAAGACATAACATTAAATATCAAATTAATATGCAAACAAATCATTTTGTCTAATACATTCATACATATGATGAATAAATAAATAAATAAAAAAATAATTAATCAGGGTGGTGAACCAAACTATAAAAACATCTATTTCAACCTCCGAGATTTCAAAAACGGCTTCAAAGGTACTTTCTCTTGTAAAAGTAAAAGAAACATGGGAATATATGCACTCCTTTTAAGAGAGGGTGTGATGCTTAGACAAGAAGGTAACATGCAAAGAAAAGTGGGTAAGTTAGGTAGAGTGTTTATTACAACTTATACAGATGAGAATGAGGAGATAAGAAGTATAATTAATAGGAATTGGTGTATATTAGAGCAGAACAAAGAAATGGTTACATTGTTTGGATTAAAACCTGGTATTGAATTTAGAAAAGGTTGTTCCTTTAAAGATATGTTTGATAGGATGAGGAACAACAATAATAATTATTATGCAACAACCCAGAAGAGAATAAGTACGTTTAAATGTGGTTGGTGTAGACAATGTAAAGATATACTAGAGGGGGATATGATAAAAATAAACAATTTTAATATAACATCTAATTATCATTGCAAATGTCAGACAGAGGGGGTCATTTATGCTACTCAGTGTTAACAATGTTGTGTGTTTTACATAGAAAAAATGATTAGACACCTTAGTGAAAGAATTTACCAGCACAATTTAGATATTAAGAATAACAATATGAATAATGCTTTATGTAAGCATATTTCTAATAATATAGGTCATAGTTTTAAATTTTATGTTTTAGAGAAGGTGTTTAAGGACAAAAGGGGAGGCCCATAGGAAGAACTAGTGGAAATATGGGAATTGTGGTGGCAATTACAATGTAATGCAACGGTGTTCCCGGGAATAAATTGATTATATATCCATTAGTAGTCTACTTAATCTAAAGGTCCTTTATGCTGCTAATTAATCAAAGTAAAAAAGTTAAACAATTAAATAGTAATATTTTTATATGTCTTTGATTATTTAGATATTTATATATTTTTATATTTATAGTTAGTAAATATTAGTAAATGTTTAATGTCAGTATTATTATAATACATTCATGACACCCATGCAGATGGGAACTGAAAGTTCAACTGCTAAATACTACACTAAGGCACTGTACGAGCACATCCACTTGTGCATGAATCATGCAATTCCAAATGGAACCAAGATGGTCTTCTCCAGAAAAAGGAACCCAATCTGATGGTCTTCTGCCATAAACAAACTACACAACAGAAGGAAGAAACTGTTTCAGAAAAGAGGAAAATCACAGGATGCAAAAATCTCTATTACCACCCTCAGTAAGAAGCTGAGATCCCTCATAAAATCCTCCAAAGCTAGTTATGAAAATAAAATTGCCAAAGCTTCCGAGAACAACCACAAGGCATTCTATAGTTATGTCATGAATCTAAATGACAATGCTCAGATCTACTCTGAGCTACAACAGAATAGCATTAAATATACTGATCCCAAGAATATTGCCAATATCCTGGCAGACTGATTCAGTGCCAATGTCACCCACCTAAAGGGCCTATCTCAATACCAAAAGATTGCCAAATTGTGGTAATCATGTCCACACAGGTAAAAACAGACTCTCCAAAGCTAAGAATGCAGCATCCATGGGACCAGACAACATCCCAGGCTGTGGACTACATGAACTACAAAATGAACTGGCACCTCACCTAAGTGTCATGTTTAATCATAGCCTCACCTCAGGCATCATGCCCAATGACTGTCGCACAGCTACAGTTATCCCACAAAAGTAGGAAGTTGGCATAATGGTTAAGGTGTTTACCTTACAAAAATAAGGTGCAGGGTTTGATTCTCACATGGGGGTATTTTTCTCCAGAGCCATGGACAAGGGTAAGGTGGTCCACACAGCCTATCTAGACCTCACCAAGGCCTTTGACACCATCCCCCACTCTGGAATCATAGATACACTTACTAAACTGGGCATTAATCCCTACATCACTCAATGGGTTGCCAACTGGCTTACTGACAGAACCCACACTGTAAAAGCAGCCGACCCCAAATCCAGCTCCAGGCAAGTGACAAGTGGAGTACCTCAAGGTTCAGTCCTGGGACTGCTCTTGTTTGGCATCTACTTCTCTGAAGTACAGGCCAACACTAAGGGACACTGGCTAACAACGTTCACAGATGACTGCGAACTGGGAGCCATTATTGAATCCCCAAATTATGTGGATACTCTACAAAAGGGCCTTACAAAAACAAATGCTTGGTGCCAGAGCCATGGGCTCAAGCTCAATGCCAAGAAATGTATAGTTATCCCCTTTGGGAAAAAACATGTACCCATGAATTACCACATAGGTGGCAGTACACTAAACACCGAAAGTGTGATAAGAGACTTAGGGACACAGGTGGACAGTGGTCTCACCTTCGATAACCACATTGCCACAACAGTCAGGAAATCCTTCTATGTGGCACACCTCATCACTAAGGGCTTTTCATCCTGAAAAAAGGAGGTCATTGTCCCACTGTACTCATCCCTCATTAGACCCATTATAGAATACAATGCCCCATTTGGTATATGTACCTCTCAAGACATCTACAACAACTGGAAAGGCCACAGAAATACCTCACTAAAAGAATCACATGCCTAAAGCAGATGCCCTACACTGACTGCCTTAAAAAACTCCAGCTATACTCTGTCGCATATCGTCTACTCAGAGGCAATCTCTGCTTAACATACAAGGCCATGTCAAACCCAGAGATGTTGGACATGCTACACTTAAAGAAATCCCAATCCCTCAGAGCCACATGCTCCAGGGATCTAAACCTTGTCATCACAATAAACAAAACATGCTGGAGGGATAGGTTCCTGACCCAGAGACTCCCCAGACTCTGGAATAGATTGCCCATACATGTCAAGCAGAGTGCCTCTTTGGCCCTCTTCAAAAGGAACCTTGACAATTGGATGGGAGAAAGGAAATTCACCCCGGGGATCACGTCAGTCGCCCTGCTAGACAGGGGTCCAGGGAAGTAAATAGTGTGGGAAGAAATAGCCAGGGAATTGTTATGGCTAGGCTTGTACAGGCCCTAGGGCTGATAGCCTAGTACCAACCTATGAATCTATGAACCTATGAACCTATGTGGTTATCGAAGGTGAGACCACTGTCCACCTGTGTCCCTAAGTCACTTATCACACTTTCGCTGTTTAGTGTACTGCCACTTATGTGGTAATTTATGGGTACATGTTTTTTTCCCAAAGGGGATAACTATACATTTCTTGGCATTGAGCTTGAGCCCATGGCTCTGGCACAAAGCATCTGTTTCTGTAAGGCCCTTTTTTACCTTTATTGTTTTTTACAATATCCACATCATTTGGGGATTCAATAATGGCTCCCAGTTTGTAGTCATCTGCAAACTTGCCTGTACTTCAGAGAAGTAGATGCCAAACAAGAGCAGCCCCTGCTCCACAACCCTGAAAAATTCATATCTCTTCAGTCCATCATTCAAACTTAAAGTACAAAGAGACTTCTATGTTTCACTGACAAATCATTACTCTCCATAAACCTAACAACTCAGGATACTCCCTGTATTCATACTCCATTGCTAATGACAGGAATACCATCCCACTACACTTAATAACAATTTACAACCTGAAAGACTTTAAATGCCAACTGAAACAACACCAGATAGATAGATGGCTCGGCACCTTTATCATTCCTTGTTAAACTGGCGTTAATATTGCTATATGATTTTATGCTGTGCTTCTCTGCTGCACAAATCTTAATATAGCATTAACACAACTATATCGTCCACTATCATCTCATCTCATCTCCTTCATCTTCATTGTGGCTCCTCCCCTTCTTACTTGGTCCTAGATTTTGAACTAGTCCTTATAGTAACAAATTATCTTACATAAAACTTGACACTCTCTACATACTGATGGAAATGCACTGCATGTACCTCACTGTATTTAACGGAAAAAAAACATTATTCATATACAATCAGTGTAAATGTTATTTTTAATTGAAACAATCTGTAAGTGATGTAACTGATATCAAGGATATTTAAATAAGGCAACTGTTGCTCATTAATGAAACTTACTGTAAATGATGAAACAATGAAAATCATGTCCATGAGGTCTGTATAATGGGGCTTTTCTTCCTAGACCTCCATTGAAAAAGGCACTGCTTCCTGGTAAACAAATGCTAAGAAAATAAATAAATAAAATGCAAGAAATGTTTGAAAATTGCTAGAAAAAAAATGGGGAATGCACTTCAAGATAGGCTAGACAGATTGAAGAAAGAATATAACGAGTTTCTTTCTTCTTACAAAATGACATGTTAAATGATCATGTAAAATAGATTTTATGATTTGTTTAGTGAGATCAAAATACATACTAGTATGGCATTTTCTCAGATGTAAGGTGGAAACAGAACATGCACTTCAAGAAAATATCAACTACAGCCCCAACTGATGTTGTCAGTATTGAGTTTTTTTACTCGAGTGCATAAGCATATTATCAAGTAAAGTCTGACACTGACTACTGAGTAATAGGTGCAGTGTTAAAAGGGCTATGTTTTTGAGTACTTTGGTTACTAATGAAAAGCAATAATAATAAAAAAAAAAACATAAACAAGCAAGGAATTCCTAACAGTTTAGTGCAGAGGTTGAAAGGGACAAATTGCCTTTGTCTGCAAGAAGTTTTTGATAGTACCGTTTTTAATGGCCGAACACAACATTTTAATGTTAGGATATGTACATAATTTGTCTTATTTTTCTTTCTCAGGTAATGCCTACTTAGTACAGATATGTTAAGGAAAAAGCTAATTATACAAACCTGAAAATAAGCAAAAAATAAACTGCATGAAGAAACCAGATATACTGCAGTTTTGTAGACAGTCACAATTAAAGGTCTGGTTTTGCCTGGAAATGGTGCCAATATTGTAGGCAGTAATGTTGCAAATGTTCTGTAGGGGTCTAATGAAAACATATCGGGAAAATATCTTTGAACCCTCAGATTCATCTTGCTTCTAAGATTGCCATTCTGTCATTAAGCACTAAAATGTATCTGAACTCTGAATTTGCCAGTATACCAAAACACTTGTTTCCATAGTGTCCAGGCTTTTATTAAAACATCTAAACTAGTACTTGCTTTAATGTAATTTGATAGTCTGTTCCATGCATCAGCTGCTCTCTCAGAGAACCAGTTAGTGCACTTTTTATTCCTATAGAATTTTTGGTAATGATCACTGCCAGTATAAGCAATTGTTACCTTTTCTTGAGACATATACATGAATTTTAATTGTCCTATAAGGTCAACTCAATAGAAATATGTTGTGGATATGTAACAGGTACCATACCTAAGGTAACACATTCGGATCCCTGGACAGAAATGATGTGCGCACTCCTTAGAGAAATGAAATAAAAATATAACTTTGTAGACAATTATTAAAATACTTGTGCAAGCCTACATCTTAGGACACAATATTTTTTAATAAGCTTTGGCAGATAAAAGCAAATGTTTCCAGAAATTATTCTAGGATAAACAGATAGGTACTGCAAATGCCGTCATGAAGAGATTCCATGGCCCTCAACATTATAGTTGGTAGGACTATTTTTGTCCAAGCTATATAGTGCTTGTATGACAGCATGGTTATTGTGAAAAGAAATGTCTGTCATAATGTACATATATTGTCTTTACTTGTGATGAAGTTAAAGCTCAATTTGCATATTGTATGAGAAGTCAGCATGTAAACTATCCACTGCAAAATCAATGATCTACACTTATTTAAAAAATAATCACTCTTTACAAATCTGCAGATAAATTCAATTAGCATTTATTCTGCATTGGCCAAACTGCCCTGCAATATTCACATTCCCTTATTTAAATATAGTATCTCCACTTTTGTGCAGCTTTGAGGAAATAGAAAAACGTCCTGCAAAGTTATAAAAATACTATCACTACTAAAATCATGCAATATAATGTACACACACACACACACACACACACACACACACACACACACACACACACACTTGGATCTGTCTCCCTGCAGGACACATGCCAATGCTTGTTTTTGAATTTCACTAATTTCACTAACAAGTGAATAATATAGCAATAACCCACGCCTGGGTGTGGGTAATGCTAAATTTACCCACGGTTGGCGTGGTTTGGTCCCGAGGGCGAAGCCCGAGGACCAAACAAAGCCAACCGTGGGTAATTAGCATTACCCACACCCAGGCGTGTATTGCTATTATACCATGACATTATTTAAGAAAAGAAACTATTACTTTTCTTAAATAATGGCATAGTATAATGCCTGTTTACTGCCCTTCCGCAGATGTCTGGCATCCGCGGCAGTTCTGATGTGCAGTACATCAGAGCTGTGGGCAAAAGCAACGGAGAAAGCAAGATCTCCGTTGCTTTTTTTTAGTATCTCGCTATGTTAAATGAGTTTAACATAGCGAGACAGTTTTAAACATAGTGAGACAGTGTTTTAAAAAAACGAGTTATACTAATGGAAAAAAGTCCTTTTTCCATTAGTATAACTCGATTTACAGCGGGCACGCTGGCCAATCAGCATGCACGTTTTGGGGGGGTCATGGTATAATACGGTTTGTTGACTGGCTATTTCCTGGTGCAGTGTTGGTATGTAGTATGTGCATACTGTTAGTAGGTATTTGGAGTTTAACATTGTAGAGGTTCAACAGTTTGACATTTCACAGGGGACTGACATAATTTGTTGACTGACTGTGTAGTGATACAGCATATGTGTGCATGCCTATAGTATATGTATGTTATCAGTAGGTATTCTGAATTGAATATTGCAGTGTTTCAACAGTATGACATTTCAGGATTTTGTATTCAATATTGTGACTTTCCTTATGATTTTCATACATACCCATACACACACACACACACACACACACACACACACACACACACACACACAAACATATAAAAATCACTCACTGCATTGATGAGGAGCTGGGTTGATGCAGTGTATACCTGTCAAATGCAGTTGAGTGTTCTGTTCATCAAAATTTGAAAATATTAGATGAAGAGAGCATTGAATGCATGTGGGTAGGATAAGTGTGGGCCTGGGAAACATATCCTGAAATTTTAAGATATTCTGAATGTTTCAGTATTAAGTGGGTGAAAGTGTTTGTGTAAGTGTGGGTGGGTCAGGGTTAGATTAAGGGTTAAGTAATGGGATACATTTAGTGGAGTGCATGTGTGCAGGTGACCAGGGTTAGAGTAAAGTTTAAGCAACAGGATGCATATAGTGGAGTGCATGCATGCAGGTGACTAGGGTTAGAGTAAGGGTTAAGTAATGGGGTACCTTTAATGGAGTGCATGCGTGCAGGTGACTAGGGTTAGAGTAAGGGTTAAGTAATGGGGTACCTTTAATGGAGTGCATGTGTGCAAGTGACTAGGGTTAGAGTAAGGGTTAAGTAATGGGATACATTTCGGGGAGTGCATGCGTGCAGGTGACTAGGGTTAGAGTAAAAGTTAAGTAACGGGATGCATATAGTGGAGTGCATGTGTGCAGGTAACTAGGGTTAGAATAAGGGTTAAGTAACGGGATGCATATAGTGGAGTGCATGCATGCAGGTGACTAGGGTTAGAGTAAGGGTTAAGTAATGGGATACATATAGTGGAGTGCATATGTGCAGGTGACTAGGGTTAGAATAATGGTTAAGTAACGGGATGCATATAATAGAGTGCATGCGTGCAGGTGACTAGGGTTAGAATAAGGGTTAAGTAATGGGATACATTTAGGGGAGTGCATGTGTGCAGGTGACTAGGGTTAGAGTAAGGGTTAAGTAATGGGGTACCTTTAATGGAGTGCATGCGTGCAGGTGACTAGGGTTAGAGTAAGGGTTAAGTAATGGGATACATTTAGGGGAGTGCATGCGTGCAGGTGACTAGGGTTAGAATAATGGTTAAGTAACGGGATGCATATAATGGAGTGCATGCGTGCAGGTGACTAGGGTTAGAGTAAAGGTTAAGTAACGGGATGCATAAAGTGGAGTGCATGCGTGCAGGTGACTAGGGTTAGAGTAAGGGTTAAGTAACGGGATGCATATAGTGGAGTGCATATGTGCAGGTGACTAGGGTTAGAATAATGGTTAAGTAACGGGATGCATATAATGGAGTGCATGCGTGCAGGTGACTAGGGTTAGAGTAAGGGTTAAGTAATGGGGTACCTTTAATGGAGTGCATGCGTGCAGGTGACTAGGGTTAGAATAAGGGTTAAGTAATGGGGTACCTTTAATGGAGTGCATGTATGCAGGTGACTAGGGTTAGAGTAAGGGTTAAGTAATGGGGTACCTTTAATGGAGTGCATGTGTGCAGGTGACTAGGGTTAGAGTAAGGGTTAAGTAATGGGATACATTTAGTGGAGTGCATGTGTGCAGGTGACTAGGGTTAGAGTAAGGGTTAAGTAATGGGGTACCTTTAATGGAGTGCATGTATGCAGGTGACTAGGGTTAGAGTAAGGGTTAAGTAATGGGGTACCTTTAATGGAGTGCATGTGTGCAGGTGACTAGGGTTAGAGTAAGGGTTAAGTAATGGGATACATTTAGTGGAGTGCATGTGTGCAGGTGACTAGGGTTAGAGTAAGGGTTAAGTAATGGGGTACCTTTAATGGAGTGCATGTGTGCAGGTGACTAGGGTTAGAGTAAGGGTTAAGTAATGGGATACATTTAGGGGAGTGCATGCGTGCAGGTGACTAGGGTTAGAGTAAAAGTTAAGTAACGGGATGCATATAGTGGAGTGCATGTGTGCAGGTAACTAGGGTTAGAATAAGGGTTAAGTAACGGGATGCATATAGTGGAGTGCATGCATGCAGGTGACTAGGGTTAGAGTAAGGGTTAAGTAATGGGATACATATAGTGGAGTGCATATGTGCAGGTGACTAGGGTTAGAATAATGGTTAAGTAACGGGATGCATATAATAGAGTGCATGCGTGCAGGTGACTAGGGTTAGAATAAGGGTTAAGTAATGGGATACATTTAGGGGAGTGCATGTGTGCAGGTGACTAGGGTTAGAGTAAGGGTTAAGTAATGGGGTACCTTTAATGGAGTGCATGCGTGCAGGTGACTAGGGTTAGAGTAAGGGTTAAGTAATGGGGTACCTTTAATGGAGTGCATGTGTGCAGGTGACTAGGGTTAGAGTAAGGGTTAAGTAATGGGATACATTTAGGGGAGTGCATGCGTGCAGGTGACTAGGGTTAGAATAATGGTTAAGTAACGGGATGCATATAATGGAGTGCATGCGTGCAGGTGACTAGGGTTAGAGTAAAGGTTAAGTAATGGGATGCATATAGTGGAGTGCATGCATGCAGGTGACTAGAGTTAGAGTAAAGGTTAAGTAACGGGATGCATATAGTGGAGTGCATGCATGCAGGTGACTAGGGTTAGAGTAAGCAAAAAAATCAAGGTACTCTGGTCTCAAATGACACACGGAGAAGGATAAAATCAAAACCTTTAATCCACAACTAAGAGGTTTTGTCTGCTTATAACATTAGACTTCCTCCGAGTTCAATTCATCTCCATTACTAAAACAGTTTAAATATTGAAAATTCACATCACATGTCCCCCCAACCAATCAAACAATACTTTTAATTTCATCAAATAATATTTAACCCATTTGCATAAACATACTTAAACACCTTGAACTATATAGGTTTATAGGTTGGTACTAGGCTATTTGCTCTAGGGCCTATACAAGCCCAGCATTAACAATTCCCTGGCTACTTCTTCCCAGAATATTTACTTCCCTGGTCCCTTGTCTAGCAGGGTACTGACATGATCCCTGGGGTGAATATTCTATCTCCCATCCAATCGTTAAGGTTCCTTTTGAAGAGAGCCAAAGAGGCACTCAGCTTGACATGTATGGGCAGTCTATTCCAGAGTATGGGGTGTCTCAGGGTCAGGAACCTATCCCTCCAGCATGTTTTGTTCATTGTGATGACCAGGTTTATATCCCTGGAGCATGTGGCTCTGAGGGATTGGGATTTCCTTAAGTGTAGCATATCCAACAGCACTGGGTTTAACATGGCCTTGTATGTTAAGCAGAGATCGCCTCTGAGAAGGCGATATGTGATAGAGTATAGCTAAGAGTTTTTTTAGATGGTCAGCATAGGGTATCTGCTTTAGGTCTGTGATTTGTTTAGTGAGGTATTTCTGTGGCCTTTCCAGTTTTTGCAGATGTCTAGTGAGGTACATACCAAATGGGGCATTGTACTCTATAATGGATCTAATGAGGGATGAGTACAGTGGGATAATAACCTCATTTTTTCTGGATGAAAAGCCCTTAATGATGAAGTGTGCCATCATTAAACGTCAAAAAATATATATTACCAATATAAATATAAATATAAATATATCACTAATATAAATATTACTTATGCACATTTCTCAGTTAATTATGCCATGTAAACATTTATATGATGGTAATGTTTGCCTCCAAATTTAAACCACTTGGGTATAGGGTACCATAATTTAAAATTAGTCTGATTTGCAATCTTAATAACCTATACTTTGTCACCAACTCTGATGTTTTTTTTGACGTTTTATGATGTGTAATTTGATTGTGTGTAGTCCCTTTAAAATGCAGAAGTTACTTTGAAATGCAGAAGTCACTTTAAAATGCAGAAGTCATTTGTATAATTGAATAATTAATTAATGGTTTACCTTGTATAAATATATGTGTGGTGCATCATATTAACTATCCTTGAAGGCGATATGCCGAGGTACCAGATGCTTGCTTGGTACAAATAAAGTGTATACACCATCTGTGGATTTCGTGTTTTTTATTTTATTCAAATCTTGTGGGTTTTGTGGTTATCATGGGAGAGGGTGTACCAAGTGAGGGTCAAACCACTGGCATGGCAGGGACTATGCTGTTTGCTGAATTTGTGTGAGAAAGGGAGGTTAAACTGGTCGCGCAAGATCCATGGTTTATTTCTGAAGATGCTGACATTAACCTGCGGTATGGAGAATTACAAAGGTCGATGGCGAAATAAATTAATCTGTATTATGATACAGAACTTTTAGAAAAGTATATTGAATCGAACATTGTTAAGGGTTAATCAACTTTCTGCATGGGACTTCCAAGACAAAGAATAAGACTTACAGGAAGAATGGAAGCAAGCTGCCATTCGGTGTTCTTTAGAATGGCTCCGTATTTTGGTCAAATGGAACACTCGCACTACTGGTAAGCTGCATGATCAAATTTCAGATTTGCAGCTTAAACTTAAGAATGAATCTTCTAGTAATGTATTTTTTAATAAGATGTGTTATATAAAAAGTGAAATGGATAAAGTGGAATCTAGTGTAGTGGCACATAAAAGGAGGAAATTGATCCGTGATGTGGAAGATTTCAAGAGTGGAATCATTTTCTCTTGGCAGCGTACTTCACGTACTCAACAAAATCAATGTTGGGTAAGGACAGAGAACACCAGCAGGAAATCAAGTCTTAGAGGCTCATCAACATCTTCAGTGGAGACGGTCTCAAAAAAGAATGTTTTGTTTGAAAATTTGGATGGTGACAGTGCTTCAGGTTCCTCTCATTTTTCTCCAGGAACCAGCAACCAGACTTTATCACCGAAAGACAATCAACGCAAGGGTGGGAAAAATGGCAGGAAAGGCAAGAGACTTTAAGACAATTTGGTTCATGTAATGTTACTGAATGTGCTACCCATGACCCTGTGTATATCAATGATGAGTTAAACATTGTAAATTTGTCAAATGTAGTGTTAACTGACAATGCGATAAGTCTTTTAGGGAGGGGAACTAAATTTGTGCCTACAAAACATCCTACTTTGGCTGAGGTAATGATGGAAGCCAAAACTTTTTATAGGAAATTACACCTTAGGGTGTTTTTTGATAAGAATAAAATGCATGTTAACACTTTCAGCCATGTGTCTGACAGTTTGGAAGAGCAATTGTTCGAAGATGAAGTAGATAATGAAGTCAACAATGCATTGATGAATATGCCGATTTATGACTATGATGATCATTTTGATGAAAAAGTAAATGAAAATATTGCACATTGTATGTTTAACACTGGTTATTCTAGATTTTTAGTTCCCCCATTGGATGTTAAAAGTTATTTTATGCCCTCTAAATGGTCAACAGCAGTGACTGTTTTTGAACAGGTGTTACTAAAGAATGTTGAATTTGCCCATAGTAAATTTGTTAAGTATAGTCCAAAGTTTAATCTTACACGGTTAAAGTGGTTAGAGTTGAGGAAGTTAAGGACAAGTTTGAATGAATTGTTTTTTAAAGAGGCTGATAAAGGGGGTAATTGAGTCATTATGTCAAGAAGTCAGTATGATGGGATGGTTAATGTATTATTAAATAAAGAAGATTACGCTGTGTTATCTAGTAATCCTGTAAATTAATATAACAGTGAGTTAAGTGAGATTTTTGAAAGAGGAGAAAAGTTGGGTCTTTTTATCTGGAGAAGATGTTAAAAAATGATAATCAAGGACCCTCATGATCCTTATTTTTATGCCATACCCAAAATACATAAAAATTTGACCCCCCCCTCCAGGAGACCGATAGTCTCTGGTACCCACTCTTTTGTGAATAACGTGGCAATTTTTATAGATTCAGTGTTGAAACAATATTTACCTCTCTTCTATGTACATTTTATGTGTCCCTTGTTATATTTAATTTTGTTTTGATTTGTAGTATTCTCTCTCTCTCTCTCTCTCTCTCTCTCTCTCTAACTCTCTCTCTCTCACACTCTCTGTCTCTCTCTCTCACTCACTCTCTCTCTCTCTCTCTCTCTTTCACTCTCTCTCTCTCTCTTACTCTACTACAGGGATTAAGCTGGTTTGAATAGGTTGCAGCATGGATTTTGTAGGTGATGCTCATGATCAGGGGATGGCCTCTGCACCAATCAATGTTCACCACTTGCTAATTGCATGCAGCCAGCTGTGTAGTACTTCCAATTACCAATGTCATGGCAACCCACTACTATAAATTACTACATCATGTGGGCATTGTTCCTTTGCCTTTCTTGTATGGAAGACATCCTTCCTGTGTGTGGGCAGCAGTGTTACAGACAGCTGGTAGCAATACCTCTTACAACAGGACTTGCAGACATAGGCCAACTACATATTTGTATAAGGTTCCAGACCTACGGACAGTGTGAGTATTGCTGTAATATGCACTGAATACTGCTAGTTTAAAAGGGTTTGTCTGTACATGCTAGTTTTGCATGGAATGCAGTTTGTCTGCATAGCTCTCAACTGTGGGCCTATCCATGTGATGGCCAGAGGATAGGCTGTTATATTTTGTCAGTTCACCACATAGACCTTGTCTCTGATATATCAGTGGCATTCTCTCTGTTGAGTGCTATCAGTACATGGCAACATCCATTTGTGTTTCGGACTTCATATTCCTGAGTAAGAGTATGTTGCAAGCAATCCTGTAACACCAGAAACATTCGCAGTGTATAACAGCAATATTGTAAATATGGCCCTGTGTTCCAGCCTCTGTCCCCCACCTATATACCGGGCTTTGTCCAGATGTCATGCAGTAAGAGGTTGCTAAGTAGTGGCCTATCATTATTTAGACGGCTACAGCTGGACAAAACGTGTGTGACCATGTACAGTCCAGAGGTCAGTGTATGTAAAACAGTGTTATATGCCCTTGTAAGACATTTTATGAGGGAAGGGTATGAATTGTTTTTAACCTAGGCTGTTACAACATGTAAGGGATATCAGTAGTAAGACACATTAAGGTATATGGCTGCACGTTTTCATGCATTTCACCATGGGAACAGTGGTGGGCTAGAGCTGTTTGTCAGTGTGATAGTGATGTTTTAAGTTAAGCATTGTTATGTAAGAGATACATTTTCAAGGGGACAACTTAATTATTTTCCCCCTAGAGGTTGAGTACAGAGTGTAACTGGAGGCTGCTGAACTACATCTGTAATTAATAAGTGTTGATTGGTTCTTATCTTCAAGGCAAGTGTTTTTTTTTTACTGTTGTACTACTTGAAGGCCTTAGCCTGAACAACAACATATGTTATGTTTTCAGATTACTCTATCAAATGTTTTGTTTGAGAGTTGCATTACTCAGTTATTATGCATTTCAAACACCTAACTGTTATAAGAAATACATAAACAAATACAACTGAAATAGTACACAAATAAACATTTATATGTATGCAAGCTTCTGTGTGGTGTCATATCCTTTGCATTGTCTGTGGGTATATGTTTCATGCAATAATTCTCTTTTGTATGAAAGAATCAAACACTGGCCATTTTAAAAGGTGGCAACTGTAGGAATACTGGCTGTTTGATATGCTGTGCACCCTCTAAATATACTCTTCTTATACATATCTATAAGTAGCAATATATTTATATGTGTATGTATGTGTATATACATATATATATATATATATATATATATATATATATATATATATATAGATATAAATATCTATCTATCTATCTATATATCTATATATCTATATATATATATATATATATATATATATATATATATATATATATGTATGTATATATATATATGTGTGTGTGTGTGTGTGTGTTTATATGTATCACTGGAATGTTTACTGCTTCCACATTGTACATTCCCTAGGGTAGACAGACTGTTCTGCATGATATGCTAGTGATATCCTGACATCGTACAGCTGAGATGGCTTACTGT
This sequence comes from Protopterus annectens, assembly GCF_019279795.1. NCBI lineage: Eukaryota > Metazoa > Chordata > Ceratodontiformes > Protopteridae > Protopterus > Protopterus annectens. Next base: position 792,815,747 of record NC_056730.1, read on the forward strand.
TAACCTGTTGTGGCTATGTTGTGCAGGGTCCTGGATTTGAGACTTGCAAGTGTTGGTTATTGTGTTGCAAGGCAGATCTGTTCAGCTGTGGACGAGGGGATGATATTAATAATTACAAGAGGTGCTTATTTTGGGCCTCTTCGCCCCTATTAACAGTGCCTTTGGTCAGATGTTTTGCAGTGAAATGTTCAGAGTGTGGATCTAATGTGCAAACACAATACAGATTTATATACATATATATATATATATATATATATATATATATACATATATATATATATATACACACACACACACACACACATATATATAAAAATATATATATATATATATATATATATATATATATATATATATATATATATATATATATATATATATATATATATATATATATATATGGTTCCACTTCATATAATCGAAAGCTCATAACATCTAAACTCAAAACATCAAGACCAAAACATCTAAACCTCATAATATCTAAACCTCATAACATCGAATCTCAACATTGAAAACTACAATGCAACTATAAATAACATCCCACACACTGTTTGCTACTTTTATGCTTGGAAGGGGACAAGCCCCCCCTGCATCCCCCCCCCATAAATTAAATATACCAACTCCAAGGTCGCACTACAGTGGGGTTAGGAAATTAACTTTTTCCCCCAGTTGTTGCAGTACATTACTTTTTCTATTCAGATTGCAGTTCGCAATTCTAGAACCAGGTGTTAGTGGTGGTCCCTGGATTTGAACTGTGGTGTGTGTGCAAAATTGAACTACGGACCCAGTCCTTATCAGACTGAGCTACTAAGGAGGTGTTGTAAGCAGTTTGTGACTTTTCTATCTAGTACATATTTTTGTGCACAGTACTTTTATTATCGCATGTTGCATTATTTGTTTCCTATTTTCAGTACAAATTATGCATACACAACAGACATTGGTGTCACTGTTTGTGAAACATGCACATTAGCTGGATTGCACATTTGACTGTTTTACAACTACATACTGCAATTTAGATTCCTGAGTACACAGTGTAGGTTTTAAGTCTGTGCCTGTTAGCCTTATACATTTTCAGTACATTCACAGCTACATATAGCTGAAATTGAAAGGTTAACACAGGACAATGCTGGCAGGCAAACAAGTAAAACACATTCTAATGGAAATATGTAGTGTTGCTTTTTTTTCAGTTATTTGACATGCCCATTCTAAAGTATGCAGACAAGCAGTGCTAAATCAGTTTACCTCAGCTAATGCAATTTGCAGGACATACACATTTCTATTTTTCAGGTACAAGTGAGATGACACATACTAGTGTTTGGGATCACCTTTATTAGTTTTGACATACATATATGTGTACAACTCAGAAATCCACAATTACTATTCCTGCATGATCTGCACAGGGGAATGCTTTTCAATTGTAAGTGTTACAGTAGCCCTGACATGGCACTTTATTGGCAGGTTCACTCAGACACACTCATACATTTCTAATATTCCTCTCCTGCATATTGTACGTTGTTTGCTACTGACATCTATATTACACAACAGCTGGGAATACTCCATTGTAATGCTGGCAGCCTGACACAAGCATTATTCTTGACTTTTACAGCATAATTATATATACAGGCAGTACTACCATTACTATAATTTTGATTTCTCACTGCTAATAGTAGGGGGTATTCCTTACTCACCATACTGCTGATGCAGCCAGGCCAGTCACTGGGCATGAGCCTCAAAATTCTGGCACCTCTCCGCAGCAGCTGTATGGGGAGACATCACACATTAATCATACCTGCACAGTCACAAGTTGAACTTTTTCCATACTTAAAGATGCATAAGACTGCATACTTACAGACAGGTGGGACATCCTGTGCTCAGGCTTCTTGGATCCACTGGTCCAAAAGTGCACCCATCCATTGCTTCAGGTCATTATGGTGGTGACGTACCTGCTCACCAGTCTGGGGTATGCCAGTGGCACTGATGAGATCGAGTGAAAGCTGGTCCCAGGCCTCCGCTTTGTACTGCGAGCCCTGGTACTGGCCCTGCAGCAGCCTGCCATAATGCTTTTTTTCTAGGAGCCCAATCATAACCCTGGACTCCTGGATGCCCCAACGTTGTGCTCAGAAGCGAACAACTTCACTGACACCAGACATTTTGGTCCTGCTGTGAGCAATCCCAAATGGTTATGGCTGTATTCCTGCCTGCGCAGTTTAAATTGGGCAGTTTTCCTGAACATTTTCTTGATTGGCCAGTTTTTGTATGCTAAACTATGCTTAGCTCCATGCAAATCCGCATAGCAATGCTTACACCAGGTTCGCACAGCTGAAAGCCGGTAAGTCATGCTTACACTAGCAAAAGCAAAGCATTGCTTAAATCTATTTTTTTCCATTAAATTTATAAAGTACTTTTTGCAGTTATATTTTACATATTCCCACCTCTACTGTGCTATACATAACCATATGATTGACTTCTATCATTCAATTTCCTTAAAAGTTTTTAAATAAATTGGCAAAGAGGGAACTCGAACCGAGCATGTTCTACATGCTAAACTATGGCAGTACTACTATGCTACAGCCACTTGATGATGTTGTGTATCACAGTCGCACTTGTCTATCATTTTCAGGATTTTAGCAAGACTAAGCATAGCGGTGCGCCGTGCAAACAAGCTGCACACCGCTTAAACTGTAGATTTATTTGATGAAAAAAATACATTTTTTGTATTTTTATTACATTCCTCTTGCCCTACTGCTTCCATGCATGTAGGGCAATAGTGCATACATTCAAGGGTATGCACTTGAAGGCTGCTGCCTTCTAGGTGTTTGTGTTTTTTTTTTTTTTTTTAATGTCCATGGATACTGAAATATTATCGACTTACATTTTAGTGTCTTGGACACTGGTTTAGTATATAATATTAGAGCCAGGCTCTAATATTATATACATTGACACTCATCTGTGTCAGAAAGTGCCATACAGTGTTATCTGAGTGAAGGGGGTATGTTAAATGTGCCAGCACTGCTGACACATGCCCTCTGCGCTCGTTCCTGGTTCATGTCTGTTTAGATTAAATTGCAGCGTGCCTTCATGCATATTCAAGGCGCGCTGCTATTTTAAATGGACATGAACCACTCTGTGCAAGAATAGTCTTATTCTTGCACAGAGTTTCATGAATCCTGGAGAAAATCCAAGATGGTATTTGGGTTTATCACTGAGTGATTCTAGTTCATATTCTCACATAACATCACTGCAAATTGCAGATAAACCATTAAAAAACAAACACATATGTTTTACTTTCTTTAGGTGTTGTGACCTCACAGTGTATGAAAACATTTATATTTTGAGTGCACACACATGCAGACATATACACACACACACACACACACACACACACACACACACACACACACACACACACACACACACACACACACACAAACACACACAGACATGCACACATGGAGGCACATATGACATCACTCCTTAAAGGAGCATGGAATCCACTGTTTCAAGCTATAAAGCATAAATACATATGAAATCCATAAGAGAAGGGTTCACACACACTCTTTTGCAATTCCTAGTAACTGCTTCAATGAATTTGCTTAGCTACATTGGCATACACAGCATATATGTTTTCTGCTCTGTCCCTACAACTTGCATTCTGCACAATATTTCATTTGCCTTGGCTATTTTATGTCCGTCAGTATATGAATTTGCATTTATTTATTTATTTATTTTCATATTTTGCTTTTCATTCATTCACTATCTTTGTTAATTGGGTAAATAAACTAGCCCTGAACACTGGAATATTCTCAGCCACCACCCAAAAACAAATGACTTAAATACACAGTAGTGAACTAGATACATACATGGTTATTAGCTCAGTATTTCATTTATCCCGGACAATTATTAATTACTTAATAAATTGGACAATAAGAAGTCCATTGAGCAGGAAAGAGAGTAAATAGGAAAGTAATATTGACAACAACAATGATGATGATGTGATGACAATTTTTGATGGAGGGCATATTAAAATGTTAACAAATGTTATGGAGACTGGCCTAATGGCTAAGGTGTTTTTCTTATATACACACAGTACAGGGTTTGATTTCCATGTTGGGAAAGTATGGCTAGGGTTAAAAAGTACTCTTGGTGTCATTAGCCTAGTAATTACCTATGAGAAATATAAGATACTTTCCTTTTATGTACTGTCAACTCAATATGGATATGTGCTCTCCCCCCATAAAGTCATATACTCACTTGTAGAAACTAAGTGTAGAGCAAATATGCACATTCTCACAGTGAGTATCCATTGCCTTAGCATAGGATGCAATGTTTCAAACATTAACTGACAATTATTAGTAAAAGATTCAGTGAATGAGTCTTGTTTGCATGTGTATACATTACGTACATGTCTTTCATTATCTCTTAAAGATTTTCATGTAGCACAATGGAGCCATAATATACAAACCTAAAGGATGGCTTCAGGTTAATCAGTGTCTACTTCTGGCGCAATTTTTTCAGCAAATCGTCATGTTTATTTTCCGAGACATAGGAAAACAATTGATTATGGAATAGATGACTAATATGCAGTGTTTAAAACTGCATCCATGGAGAAACTGATATGTATGAATATTCTTATATATATATATATATATATATATATATATATATATATATATATTTTTTTTTTTTTTTTTTTTTTATTCTTGCCAATGGACACCAGCCTATAAAAGAAGTAGTGCATAATCACCAAAAGGATAGGGATGCTTTGTCAGGAAATATGCATATTATAGGAGTTTAACAGAAAACATGCTGAACACTACGAGAGTGCAATAAACTAGAATTTAGTGTTTAAAAACAGTTGCATAGAGACATTCAGATAAAATTAACAATTCATTAAATTAGTCTAAAAGGAAAATCCTCTATATCATGGCTTTCTCTGAATCAGTTACAAGGGAAGATTTGCATCCCTTCTTGAAAGATGTTAGCAGCAGAGATTTAAAATGTCTACATGACAACTTTGTGGGCATTGAAGCCATCCATTTAGTAAGAAGGAGGAATTTAGCTAGCTTACCACCATACCACAATGTAACAATGGCATAGGAAATCTCCAAACATTGGAGCCAACTCAGTTTGGCTTAGTGAAGGGCAGGTCATGCCTGCTCAATCTGATGGATGAAGGTAAAACAGTGCATACTGTCTACCTTGATAAGGCTAAGGCCTTTGGTACAATTCCCCACTAGAGTATTGTAGGTAAACTCACAAAACTGAGCATAAATCCCTACATCACCAGATGGATAGCTAATTGACTCACAGACCGGACACATATTAGAGTAGGGAAATCCAAATGCATCAAGAGACCAGTTACTAGTGGTATTTGGAATCTACTTGGCTGAAGTCAAGGCTAATGTAGATGGCCTTTGGCTGACTATGTTTACTGACAACTGCTATTTGAGGCCAATCATTGAATCCCTCATGATGTAGATTTCCTTTAGAAAGGTGTGACTTAGAGAGCCATGGCCTAAAGCTAAATGCAAAAAAAAAAAGCATAATTATACCCACTGGATAGTTGAATACCACTTCACTTAACAACATTAAAAGCACACCCCTAAGGGTGGATCCAGTGTTGAGAGCTCTAGGTACACAGACAGAGAGTGCGCTGTATTTGACCACCATATGTCCACAGTGGTGAGGAAATCTTTCTACTTGGTACAGCTTATAAGTAAGGGCATGGCATCCAGATCCAAAGAGGTTGTAGTCCCATTATACTCTGCCCTTGTCAGACTAATAGGTGTAATGCACCTTTTGGCATGTACTAGACCAGGCACTTGCAACAACTGGAGTGGCCTCAGAGGTTTCTTACAAAAAAGATACAGGGTGCAAACATATCCCATGTGGGTCACCTAAAATCCCTATTCCTTTAATCTGTCTCCCACTGACAATTAAGGGGTGATCTATGTCTGACCTACAAGGCATTCTCAAACTAGGTCCTGAGCATATCTAAACAATCCTATCTTGGTTTGTGATTTACTGTGGAGATGACTGGTAAGAGAAGTTTTATTTGAATTTATATCTTATTTGTTATCACTGTTTTTCACTATTTGCAAGTAGGAAAAGACTGCTTCTTAACAAGACTTACTTTGATTCATATTATGTTGTTTTACCTTTAATTTCACTGGTGGTTGTTAGAAAAGCATATGTTTTAGACAGGCATGATCTAGGCACCCCACTGGGGTACAGACAGCTATAAAGTTACACAGGCTGCAGAGAGGAAACTTCTCAGCATATCTAAACAATCCTATCTTGGTTTATGATTTATTTAGCTTTACTGTTAAAAAGAAGTGTGACTGTGAGTGATAGTGAGCAGAAGCTACCACACACAATGTAAAGGAATCACAACTATTGTCTGGCTTGTAGAACTTGTATGGTCAGAACAACTTTGTTGTACTTTATTATTTAGTTGCATATTGTTGACGTATTCTGTGAATTCTGTGGATACTGATTTTGATTATTTTTTGCTTTTGCAGTATTTTATTCATTTGAAGCTGAATATGATTGCTTAAATGAGTATGCAATTAATGATTTGCTAATGCACAAATATTTTGTACAGTATAATAAATGCTATGCATATTTAAAGGTAACAGTTGATAATACTGGTGATCTGTGTACCTCATGTCAAAAGCTGGATGATTTGCTTATCATTGTTAGACGTAAATCTAGACTTAATGATGATGATTGCACATGTGCAATTTGCATGGCTTGGAGAGCTGTTGTTTCATATATTAATGACTGGACTGATGAACTAAATAATAGGCATAGAACAAATAGAACACATTTAGGAAATGATGCATCTATTTTCTGCAAAGATCATTCAGCCCTTGTGAAACAAGATGAGGCCCCTGACAACTTTGGAATCCTGGATGCAAGTATTCAGCAGTCTGAGGATCCAGTTTGTTTAGAAGGAAACAAAAAAAAGAAAGGAAAAAGTTCTCAACAAATAACACGGAAGAAAAAGAAATAGACTAATGACTGTAAAGGAAAGAGAATACATCATAAAAACGATTTTGCTTTGTTATGTAACACACTAGTGACAGGGAATGAAGATATCTGTCTATCAGAAAACTCTCATTCTACAGAAAAAGGCATCAGATTTCCATCAGCTTTCCAATGGAAAAGGTAGAAAAAAGAGACAAGGGGCAGGTGAAAAGGAAGAAATCAAAACTGAACATGGAAGGATTGAAGAACATCACTGTAAGAAAAAAGAAGAGAAAGACAGATGTTGACTACATGGCTCAAGCTGTGGATTTACAGTGCCAGATGGATTAGAATTTAATAGACAATGAAAACAATGGGATTAATAAGACTAGTACTGATGAAGATCTATCCTTCATAACAATTGATAGAGCAGATATTACTGTATTAGAAGCTGAAGATTCTTCAGCGCTAGCCAGCAAATATATTCTTGTAATTGGAGATTCAATTATTAGAGGAACTGATACTTATATATGCAGAGATAATAATGAGCATCCAATAGTGTTATGCTTGTCAGGAGCAAAAATAGAAGATGTGAGGCAAGCCTTGGAAAGCCTTAATGTAAGGAAGTATGGATCTGTGTTTATTCATGTTGGATCAAATGATGCCACCCACAAGGATTCTCTGAATGTTAGTAGGGAACTGACAGCCCTCTTAGATAGTATAGCTTGTACTAGTGTTAGGACGTATTTTTCACAAATCACCTATAGAAAAGATAGTCAGGACACTGTGAATGGAAAGATTCTTGGGGTAAATACCTACATGGAAAAAATGTCCTGTTTTAAAAAATGGAAATGTGTAGAGCATCCAAACCTAGTTTTGGGCACACGTGTTCAGATAGGATGGTGCACATTTGTTAAGATCAGGGAAGAGAATTTTTTGCAGCAGATATTTTGCAGTTTTTGACAGACACTAGGCAGGATTTTTGCCAGGTCAAAATTTTAACAGTTCACAGATACCAAAATTTGATGCTTTGATGGTTGTTAATGGTAGGAGCATTAATAATAAAGTTTTTTTATTGAAAAATTCGCTACGTTCCCACAACATTGATGTTGTTCTTGTTTGTGAAGCATGTTTGAAGAACAATGACTGGAAACCAGTTCTGTCAGGGTATAAATGTTTTTACTGCAACAGACATTCTAACAAAAAATCAGGTGGAGGTGTTATGATAGGGATTAAAGATAGCTATGAGACCTGTTAATAACTACATGATCATCACAATAGACTGTGTAACTGTGAAAATAAAGACAACCCTGGAACATATAACAATTGTTGGAGTATATAGACCACCAAATTCAAGTGCTGATGACCTAGAGGAATTCATACATTTCTTACATGAAACACAGGAGGGAAGAATAACATTAGCTGAGGACTTAGATTTAACAGAAACAGACTGGAATAATAGTGATTCGACAATGTTAGTAAGGAAATTATACACAGTGTATATTCAAGAACAACAATTGCTTCAGAATGTAAAAACCTACCAGGAAACAGAACATACTAGACATTTTTTATATCCCCAAATAAATTACTGCAATTTCAAGTCAGGTTTTACCACCATTGATATGCAGTGATCATGAGGTTATAAAGGTTAATTTGTTGTTAGATAATTCTGTGAAAGTGAAATCTAAGCCAATGCACAGAAGGTTAATTACAGAGTATATGGAAGCAAAACAGTCACTATGTAGAACTAATTGGAGTGAGATGTTCAGCGGAAAAACTGCAGATAGAATGTGAAATGTTTTCAAAGAAAAATTGTTTGAGTTAAAAAAAAACAAAAAATGTTTAACATCAGGATCTAGGCATACAGCATCAGGGGGTATAATTCCATAAGAATAAAATACTTAAGGTGAGAGACAAAAAATAAAAGAAATGGAAAAGAGGTCAAACTACAACTTTGAAAATGGAAATAAACAAGCTGGACAAACAGATTAAGCACAGTGTGAAATAAGATCAAGAAAAAAATTAAGAAAATGTATATAAATATATTGACCATAATAGGAAATCTTTTTATAGATACATAAGATGTAGAAAGAATAAAGACACACAAATTGATAAATTGTGTGCAGATTTTAAAATGTATTGTCATACACAACAGATTATAGATATATTTAGAAAATCTTATGCAAAACAGTTTGGCTCCAAAAAAAGGATGATAAGTTGTTCGAGTGACATTCAGGCAACTCCAGATAGTGGAATCAAATGAGTTCATATTAAAAAAGAACTGCACAAACTGGAGCCAAACAAAGCACAGGGAGGAGATGAAATTAGTAACAATGACCTGAGACCACTTCATCAAGAACTTACAGTACTGTTATATCTATTATTCACTTGGTCCTATACATATGGTAAGATTCCTCAAGATTGGAATCATGTGCTTATTAAACCTGTCTTTAAGGGAAAAGGGAGTAGGACAAACCTAGAGTCATACAGACCCTTCAGTCTACTTTCATGTTGTGGAAAAATAATGGGGAAGGTAATATTGGATAAGTTATTCTCAGAACTGGATAGGTTGGGACTTGAAACCATATATCAGCATGCATATGTTGAAAACAGATATATTACCACCCATAACGTGATGTTCTATAACAATATAATAACAGCTATGAATGAAAAATTGTGCTCTGATGTAATTTATATAGATTTAACTTCAGCATTTGATAGGGTCATAAACAAAACACTGATCACTAAATTAGTACAACTAGGTATTGATGTACTCTTGATAAGATGGATAGCTGCATGGCTTACAAATGCAACATAGCAACTTTCATAGAGCAACTGGACAGGTGAAATCCTTGGTTACATTCAAGGTGCCCCACAGGCCTCTATCCTAGGCCCTTACTTATTTAGAATTTGTCTTTCAGACCTAATTGTTTCATCTGGGGTGTTCTACAGTCTGTAAGCAGATGACCTGAAATTGGTTAAACTGATCACATGTATTACTGATAAGGCATGTCTGCAAAATAACCTCACTAAATTGACCATTTGGGCACAGGAAAATAATATGCAAATAAATACATCAAAAACTAACCATATGAAACTTGGAAGAAATAAATTGAAAGGTGAATATATGATACAGCACACAGTGATTGAATCTGTAGACTCATTTAATGTCCTGGGTATATCGATAGATTCAGCTATGAGTTTTTCTAATCATGTCAACCAATTAGTTAATGATAGTTATAGAACTATAGGTTGTTTATAAACATTTATAAAGTCCAGGAAATCCAAAATAACGAAGTCATTGTTTATTAGGTACATTTAGACCCAAACTTGAGTATGGAATAACAATATGGAAACCCTATAAGAAAACAATCATGAGTAAACTGGAAAGAGTACAGCGGAAATATACCAAGGGCATCCATGGATGTGAAAATTTATGTTATTATGAAAGACTATAATATTTGACCTTGTACAGTGTCTCTTATAGATATCTAAGAGGAGATATTATTCAGGTATATAGGGCATTTAGAGACAACTACCTCTGGAAATGTTTGTGGTTATCAAAACGTACTAGAGAATCATCAGATAACCTATGTAGAAGATTATATAGAAATGAGAAGTGTACTAACTGGTTCTCTGACAGAGTGGCCAATGCATGGAACGGACTACCAAATTATGTTAAAGCAAGTACTAGTTTAGATATTTTTAAGGACAGCCTGGATACTTATTATGGGAACAAGTGTTTTGGTATATTGGTAAGGTAGAAGGGTATTAATGCCCGTGCTTGAAATATTTGTATGTATGTATGCTGTAACTGTTACACATTTGCAAAACAAGCAGCATGAGGATTACCCAATCCAAGGATCAAAACCTGGCCTGTAATGTGAATATAACATAGCGGATAGACAGATATGTATTGCAGACATTACCCCTTCTCTGGAACAGGCTACCTATTCACATGAAGCAATGCCCTTCCCTGACCCTCTTCAAATGCAATTTGGATCAATGGATGGGAAATTATAAATTCACTCATGAGGTGGCAACTATGTCCCTTATGGATAGGGGCAGTTTGTAAAATAGCCAAAGGCATAGGCAGAAGACTAAACCATCCTCTAGCCCTAAGGTATCAAAAAGATGGCTAAATTTGGGTAATAATGGCTAAGTGTGTAAGAGCTCTTGAGCCATTAGCCTAGTAACCTGCTATGAACTTATGAGTGGATCTATCAGCACTAATACCAGACATGTAAAGATTTAGTGAAGTTTGCAAAAGTGCAAAGAAGTACCACATATAAAATAATATGCCTTAAGATAATCAAGGGACCTCTGGGATAACATATACAAAAACAATTTACCTTCCCTTAAGGATGGTTTAACTCATTGTTGTACTACATCCCAGGTGGTAAAATTGTGGAAGGGTGACTGTACTCTTCTCCAAACATAGGATGAGGCTCAGCACTTTGTGTCTAGATCACAAAATGTATACAGGTGATATTTGTAAATCAGAAGTGAATTAAAAACAACAGAAAAGCCCAATGGAGTGATAATGTCAATAACAAAAATGATCAGTTAGCCAATTCTCGTGTTTTTTTTTTACATAATAACAGCATTAGAGAGACAACCATTCTAATAACAAAAGAAAAATGGACGCAGCCATGAGGTAAGTAGACAAGAACAGGAGTCCATCTGTAAAACTGCAGAGCATGAAAATGCAGATTACTTTACATAGGGAAGAGCCTGGATAGGGAAGGAGGAATCAACTATTGAAGATCACAATAGGTGACCCAGTAGAAATTGGAACAATGAACTGCAGTGACCAAAGAGAAGGTCATGGACTGAAATTTTTATGTAGAAGAGTATTCATTTGCTAACAGATTGATGTATCTCAGTAGATCCAGTAATGAGGACCTGTAAGGTCATCAGGAGTGGGATGCAGAAAAAGAAAAAGAAGAAAGTGAGCACTGATTGTAAATCCTAAAAAGCAAAAATTGAACCAAATGGAAAATAAAGATCCATGGTAGTCACCTAGGTCAGTTATAAATGGATATCATCATCAATGCAGATATTTAAACAATGCTTACTGTTCACCACCATCAATAAAAGATTATAGGCTATACCTATATACAGACTTAAAATTTAATCACACAGAATTATTCAGTGGCAATTTTATTTAATTTCAGTATTGTGGAGTTCTATGAAGGAAGAAAGTATAAATTAAAAGTTCAGAACCAGCAATATGACAGAGATGGATTTTCATTCAGTGTTAAGCACAAGAGAGAACACACATCAACACAGAATAATATGATGAGTTGTTATTGCCAAGAGGTCAGATTGCATTATACAGTAATATTAAAGTTTGTAAGGATCAAAACCAGATGCTTATAGTAGTCAAAAAGAAGGCACAGAAAATATGTTTCCAGTAACGTGAAAAGTAAGCTGAAAAAAAGAGAGGGGGATAGAGAGAATGAGCTTTTCCAGTTAAAGAAATTATTTGGAATCCAGATAATTATTTGGAAAGAATATAACTAAACAAATGGTGATAGGAGTTGGGAACAAATGAGTGAATTAAAATAAATTATTTTTAAGGGTCAAGTTTAACATAAACACATAGACATATGAAGGATAACAAAGCTATGCACATTAATTGTGACAGGTAAGGTAAAGTGCAACCAAATTTGAGTACTTTCCAATAATGATTAAAAACAAATGTCATACAAAGTCTTAGCTGTGGACTTAACAACACCTTTTAACATCTGGAAATTTCTCACATGTATTGCTCATATTTTTCTGTGCCCTTGTCCTTAAGCTAGTTATAGCAATGTTTTGTTATTTCTGAATACCATAAAAGTTAATAGAATCCCCTTTCAGATCAAGTGTGCTTACAATTTTCTCTAAAATATGGCCATTAACTTTGCTGATTTTAAACTGAAACCATCATGTATACTACAAGGTCCTTTATTAAGGATACTTTGTTTTGCACCAAGGATTATGGCTTGCACCCATAAAGGAGTACACTAAATTAGTCACTATTGACATTAAGGCATTGTACATTGTGGGCTGGATTTCAAAACATTTGGGACTTAGAGTTTTCTTGTACTCTCAGAAGTGCATTACAGCGGGGGGGCATGGCCAAGGATGAACACAGGATAGCAGTAGATTTCTTCAGTTCCACCAATTTCACTACACTGACAGGAATTAATTACTTAAAAAATTAATTTATGAAGTAATTTTCTTTCCAAATATGTTTGTTTTATATATTTCTTGAACTATATCTAAAAAAGAAAGGACATTTTAACAATATTCCTGTCAGAAATCACTTTGGAAATTTTCCTGTCAGTTTCTCTGTGTGAAATGAGTTCCAGTAAGACAATTTCTCAAGACTCCAGCATCAAGAAAGAACTTCAGTCTCTGATAACTACAATCCAGCAACTTACTGCCAAGATGGATAAACTGGATACTAAAATTTCATACCTTCATAGAAAAAACTACAAAACAAATAGACTTGTTACATATAGACTTGCAACAACAGAAGATCCAGATTGCAGGCATAGAAGAGGCTGTAAATGACATGGAAAATAGAATCCAAGAAGAGAAAATCAACACTGAGTTTTTGCTGAAACAAAATACACATCTACAAACAAAGCTTGATGACCTGGAAAATAGATCTAGGCATAATAACATTAGGATTTTTGGACTGCCAGAAAATATTGAAGGTAACAATATTACTTCTTTTTTAACAGCATGGCTCCCTAAAACTTTAGACTTACCAGAAGCATTCTCTTTTGGTATCGAAAGAGCCCATAGATCTATAGCTAATACTAACTCTAACAAAAAATATCCTAGATCAGTTATAGTTAGATGTCTATCATCTTCTGATAAAGAGATGGTTCTTAAATCTGCTTGGGCTAAAGCTCCTGTTAAAGTTAATGAGACAACTGTGCGTTTTGATAATGACTATTCTTCCTTGGTAATAACTAAAAGAAAAGTCTTTCTGCCATTAATAAAGGAGCTTAAAAAAGCACAGTTTAAAACCTACCTTCTGTTTCCTGCCAAGCTAAAAATCTTCCTTCCTGATGGTCCTAAAATTTTTGATGACTTAGACTCTGCATTGCTGTTTATCAAAAAAAATAAGATTCTGGATAAAACAGAGGAAATGGAATGGGCTAGTCCTTCATTAAAGAGGTTGGCAACTGAAACTTCGTGGAAGACTTCAGAGAAGAAGAAGAGACTAAAAAACAAATGACATGTTCTTTTTTTTTCTCTCTCTCTCTTACTTTTATTTTCTTCATTATTAATCTTTTTAAATATAGTTTCTGCATTTTCAGAAAGCCACAAATATTCTGAAAAAGATTTAATCAAAGTTATTTTCTGTGTACAAAGAGCTGTTTTGTCTCATATTCAGTCAAGATATCTGAGGAACTAATAACAAGCTATCATTCAATATGTTTCTCTTTCTGACAAAGAGAATTCAGGTCAGTAACTTGATACTTTCTTTTTTTTTCTTTCTCTCTCTTCTCTTCTTTTTTATTTTTTTTAAACAATAACATTCTACTTAGATTATGCAGTGGGTAAGTGGTGGGGGAGGGCAGGGAGAGAAATGTGATGAGAATATGATAAATGGAATGATAATTTATTTATTCATTGTAAAAAGTTTATATGCTGTTTAAATGCTATTGCTAATTATACTTTCTTGATTATATTGCTTATGCTATTCACAAATAATATGTCATGCTTTAATTAATAATAATTAGAACTAAATAATAGTAAATAGTATGTTTTATTTCCATCTTTATTAATATAAACAGCAAATAATATTCCACTGTAAATACTTTTTATAGCTTCCTTTTACATTTTTTTTATCTTCGCTTTGCTCTCTCTTATTTCCTACTTTCTCTTTTTCTTTTCTTTGTTCTTTCTCTTTATTCTCTTTCATATTAATATATTGACATTTTTTTGATCATGCAGGTATAGTAAATGATAAGATTTGTATAAAAATTGAATTGGGGCAAAAATAATCTGTTCTATCACATATTAATAACTTTGGGCTTAGTTTCACTTTCATAGAGGCTGTAATAACTTGTAAAATGCTTCGCGAAGGTTTTGCTATGTTTAGCTTCACTTATACTGTTAAATGAATGTCAGTCACTTGTTTTTAACAAAATTCCCGCCAAAATCTGAAGGGAGACAATTTGGGATGTGGGTTACCTCGTGAACAGTGTCCTCGAGTTGTTTTAAAAGCTTCAAGACTCAGAACTCACGCAGAGAAGCTGAAAGCAGTCAATTTGAACTTTGACCCCAGAATTCACACTGACACATCGCAGATTCATGAAGAACATTCAACCAGGAAGTAGATCTGCTGCATATGCGACTCTGCGATGGAAAATGAACTCTTTATCATTTAAATGTGAGTTATTTCATATAATTACTTAGTTATTTATGTTATAATTTATAAAATACGTAAGTTATAATGATTTTAAATGATGCAGTTTCTCATAGTAAGCAAATGTGATTTTTTAGAAGGCATAGTAAGTGAAACATTTATACAAGTGTTTTTGAAAGTTTACTTGACTGCAGCATATTAATGTATGTAAAAACCTTATGATTTAAATATATACACTGCTATGTTTCATTTGATTTAAATGATTGACAAGCATAAATAACTTTATGACTCTATTCTGGAAGAAGCTGTCATCTGCCATATTATAAAGCAGCAGTTTAGATATACAAAATACAGATGGCTTTCTTCACAATAAAGCAAGTGTTTTTGAGAACTTGCTTAACTATGCAGTATGATTTATAGCAATACCTATAAATATAATATTTTATTATACTGACAATAATATGTATGAGAAAAAAGCTCTGATACAAGTAATTTAAAGTCTTTTGGAAGCTGTTAACTGCATTTGCATGACAGAGTATAAATACATCTTAATATATGTAATGTATGAACCATATTAGCCAAAGTTATTGATCTAATTGAACATTAGAACTTATTTTTACAAACTTTGAATAAATTAATGTGTAGATATGCCCTTCCTTTTTTTTTTTTTTCTCTTCCTCTCTCAGGTCTTTTGTTTCTTTCTCTCTTCTTGGTTCCTAATATCAAGTTTATTTGAATGCTATTTGAATATTAATGTATTATATTAAATAGATGTATATAGTAGTATGAATAGTTTTTTTTTAAAAAAAAAAGAGTTTCTCTTAGTATATATGATGCTATCTTATCAAATGTGTAGTTTTGTCTTACCAGATATTCTAATTGAAAGTTGTTAATTTAAGTTAAATATAATAAGTATTAAATTGATAAGGTGGCAGCTGAGGTACTGCTGCTTAGGGTAGGGGGTTAACTTGAATAGTATGTACTACTCTAAGTTGGAGTTTTTAACTCCAGGCTGGGTGCAAGGTTTAATCCTTACATTATTTTCTCTTGTTTACTGTTGTATGTATATAGTTTTGACATCCACAATACACTTTGTAAGCTCATTGTCACTACAAACAAAATTAAATCTTATACAAAATCCCATAAGAAACTCAATAAATACAGCTATATTTAAAGGTACACCTAAAGGAGGAGATATAACATTACTTATTTTGTTAATTGTTATTTTAATCATAAGTTTTCTATGTTTTAAAATTGCCAAATGACTGCTCTAAAAGGAATTTCTTTAAACATTAATGGATTGAATAATCCGTGTAAAAGGGCAAGCTTAATAAGATACATTAATTTACATAAGGCCAACTTAGTCTTTCTACAAGAAACACATCTCTTGAAAAAAGATATTGATAAACTAGCCACAAACAAATATACAGTATTGGTTAGTTCGAGCACACTCAGAAAAAGAGGAGTGGCTATTTTATGGAATAAAAGTATGCCCATTCCTAAAACTATTAAGTCTTATCAAGATGATAAAGGAATGTTTTGTATGGTTACAATACAAATTAATGGGAAGACTTATACATTAATCAATATATATTGGATACCTGGAATTGGTATTAATACAGTGAAATACCATCTTGATAAGATCATATCATTATCTATAGGAGATATTATTTTAGCTGGTGACTTTAATTGTATACTACATGAAAATGACACTACCACTATAGGAAAAAGGAAAATTACATCTAATGCAAAACATTTAAAGGATTTTGCTAATTCTTATCATTTAAATGATATTAATAATCAGATAGATTAAAAATCATTACCATATACATTTTTTTCTAACAGATACAAAACTTATTCAAAAATAGATAGAGTATTTATTTCTAACCAGATGGTAACAGAATTAATTAACTCTAAAATCATTTCATGTCCTATATCTGATCATAATTCAATTGTTTTTGAGTTTATGATAAAAAATACTTACAATATTCAGATCAAAAGGATACCAGCATACTTAACTCAATTAAAATACTATAAAGAATATATACTTTCAGAAGTACAACATTTTCTAGATATAAATAATACTCCTGAAGTCTCCATTGTTTATGTTTGGGATGCTTTAAAATCATATCTATATGGACAAAGTATCAGATGGTATAATAATAAAAGGAAATCTTGGGATAAGGAATTGTTAGATATTCAAAGTAAACTAGATTCTTATAAACATAATAATAAAGAAAATATTATGGATAAGAAGATCATTGAAGAAATACACAAACTAAATGAGAAATACAAAGAAATTTTAACTCATAAAGTTAAAATAACTTTAGAGAAATACAAGTTTTTGTCTTACTCAATAAGACTTAAATAGACTTAAAAACAAAACAAAAAGGTTGAATAAGCAAAATCATATCAAATAAATCTTTTCTCTAAGGAAAAAGAAGAATGTTTCTAGTCTACCAGAAATACTAGATGAATTTAGAAATCACTTTCACAAAATTAATCATAATAATGTTAACATGGAACCTAAAGATAAAATAAGGGAATTTATAACCACATACATGAATAAAAAACTTAATAAACAACAGATTAAACTATTGGATAAAAGTATTTCATATACAGAGGTTGTTACACAAATAAACAAGCTTAAATCAAACAAAGCACCAGGTAATGATGGTATTATACCAGAGATATATAAAATCCTTCCTAAAAGTACATACTCATTAATACATAAGGTTTTTATTTTGGCCCAAAATGAGCTAATAACCCCCCATCTTGGCAATATACATTTATTTCGCCAATCGTAAAACCTAATAAAGAACCAACTAGATGTACTTCATATCGGCCCATCTCACTACTTAATGTTGATTATAAAATGTTTATGAGTATTTTTGCTGATAGATTGAAAACAATCATCCCTGGCATTATAGATGTAGATCAGACAGGCTTCATTGTAAATAGAAATACTTTTGATAATATAAGGAGAACTCTAACATTAATTGATTTTGCAAATAGGAAAAAGAAAGATTTAACTCTTATTAGTCTTGATATAAGCTCAGCATTTGATTCAGTAAGTTGGGACTACTTGTTTACCTTACTGAAATGCATAAACTTCTCAGAAGCATTTGTAAATCTAATTGAGCATTTATATAAAGGAACATTGGCTTATATTAAGATAGGAACATATATCTCACAAAAAAATACCAATTTTTAAAGGTACAAAACAAGGGTGTCCACTCTCTTCACTATTATTCACTTTAATAATGGAGCCTTGGGCTAATTTGATCAGAAACAGTACTGACATAGAGGGATTTGAAATAGATGAAAATACTACATTTAAAATTCAACTCTTTGCAGATGATGTTTTAATTACATCAGCAGGATCTAATTCTTCTATGCAGTCTCTGTTTGATAAAATGATAAATTTTAAAAGTATTTCTGGTTTAATATTCAATGAAGAAAAAACTAAAATATTACCTATATATACACGAAAAAAATGTTCTCATTAATGATTTTACTAAATATGTACCCAATTCAGGTCAGATAACTTATTTAGGTATAGTATTATCTAAGGATATTAAATAAAATATAAAACAAAAATAATTATAAAAAAATTGAATACACTAATGTTAAATTTCCTATGGGCACCTAATAGACCTAGGATTGCTTTAAAGAAACATACTAATAGTTGGTCTCAAGGGGGTATTTCTTTTCCAGACTTCAATTTATATACTATCTCTTCTATTATAAAAGTTATTACTTTATTAATCGATCAGTCATATGTTGCAAAATGGAAAGATTACTGGGAGATAATTAGTATTCACTTCATGAAAATTTCCTTAACACATAAAAATATGATTGTAAATAATTCCATGTTATGGTTACTAAAAGAATTTTGCACTTCACTTATTACACCTAAACATATAGTTAGTTACCCATTAAACATTATTGTTAGCTATCGTAACTTTATATTCATGCATCCTAAATATAAAGAATGGAATTTTATTATATTCCCTATAATGTATACTCGGGGTATGCTTTTGTCATCCACTTTTGAAGGAACTAATTTAACTACAGATAATGATCTAAAGTACTGGTATCAGTTGATATCTGATAATAAAGTTAAAAATATAGATTTCTTAAAACAAGAATTTGATCTAAGAGAAACTTGCTGGTTAGAGGTTCAGACCTTTAGACAACATCTCATTGATAAAATAGATCTAATGTCTATAACAGTTAAAGAATCTGTCCCAACATTGATTGATTACTTGATATTAAATTTACAACATAAAGTTTCTGATAAAGGTAAGCTTTTATACATACATAAGATTATCAGACAAGAAACTTTTTACAGTGTAGATACTTACTGGAATTATTTCATTTCCATTAATGGTGATCCACCAAATCAACAAGATAAACAATATATATTGGAATCTGCCTATAAAACTATGTCTTCCATTATCTGGAGACTTTTTACATGGACATTTTTACATAGATCCTTTTATACACCTTTGATGATGAATTTAATAAATAATAAAGATAATCTATGTAAAAGATGTAATGTAGAAATTAATGCAGACTGGGCTCATATGTTTTATGACTGTATAAAATTGAAAGAATATTGGAAGTCAATTAATTAATTTTTGCAGGCTCTTTTTACAGATAATTTTATTATCTCTAAATCTCTTATATTATTTAACACACCTGTACCTCAAAGTGTTAAAAAGGTTAAGCTTCCCTTGTTATGGTCTATCCTAGCAGTGGCTAGAAAAATAATAACTAGAAATTGGATTTCAGATATACCTCCTTCGTTTAATGAATTTAAAAATGTTATGAATATAGTGTGCCATATGGAATTGAATACAGTGAAGTTAAGAACTACTAGAAAAACGTTTTATTATATTGTATGGGATAATTTACAAAACTTGTTAAACAAATCTTAACTTCAATAACATGGTATTTTAGTTTAAATCAATTGATCTGATTGTAGTGGATGTCTTTGTAAATACTTTGGTTGTTTTGTTGAATGTTATAAACATATCTATTTTAATCACTTGTATAAAATTGTTATGATATTTTCTTGTATGTTAAAAACAATAAACTTGTTTTAAAAAAAAAAAAAAAAACATTTGGGACTGCATTGCAGACAGCCTGCATCCTCCTGCTACACTACCCTGAATCTGATGTACATCACCACAGTTGGCATGACATCATAGTAGGGGTGGAGTTTATTTTATTTATATACAAGGTGGCAAATGATTATGTAGGCCACTACCCAAAAGTACAGAGACAAAAGCAAATGACATGAATAATCAAAGGACATATAATGTATTATATATAAGAACAAATCCAAAATTAACTGTATTTTAAAGACACTTGCAAGAAAACAGATGTGTTTTGCAAATCCTAATGCCTATAAACAAATTGTGAGATTAACCATTTTCCCTAAAACACTTACTTTCAGTGCAAGATTTCAGGCCTTTTAATTCATGTCAACTAGTAGCTGTTTTATATGAAAGTCTTGTTAATGTAATAGCTTTCCCCTGTGTATTTCTCAAGGAGTAAACCTGGTCTTGGATGTGTAGTTTATATCGCAGATGTATGCAGCTGTCACTATTTAGTATTTTGTGAATAATGGTACCTTGGAAATAAGTTGATCTTTTAGTGACTAGAAGACATTTTAGATATTGTAGGAAGTTGCAATGGTGAGAGTTGCTGTCAGCAAGGAGGGCAAATCCACAAATTGTATTTATTTATTTTTTATCTGAAGTTTTTGGGAGTTATGTGTTGAGTAAAAGGTAATCAGAAGAAGACTGTATTCCAGTTTAGGAAGAATATCATTTGGCTAGAAAAAAGTAGGCTGAATGGGGAGAGTAAATGCAAGATTATATACAATATATAGAGTAGCTTAAGCTGAGATAGTACTGTGTTAGTTATTTTGTCTATATGGTTTGGAAAACAATTAGGCAAGGATTCCTAAGTATTTGTTTTCAGGAGTGAAGAGAATGATGTTGCTGGGGTTATCAGTAATGTTTATAATAGGTAGCTGAATAAGTTTTTGAGAGCTGTAAATAGCATGAGGTTCAGTCAGACTATGCCTTACACTGCTGTGAGGGAAAGATTATTTTTTTTTCTTGTATTGCTTCATTATATATTATATATGCATAATATCACTGTTGTTATTCCTGACTTTTAGTGGAGAATGCTAAATTGTGTGTAGCATCTTAGTAGTTACTTGTGTTTCTGTAGCATACCACTGTTGTTATTTCTGACTTTTAATGGAGGATGCTAAAGTGTGTGTAGCATCTCAGCAGTTATCTGTGTTTCTGTAGCACACCACTGTTGTTATTCCTGACTTTTAATAGAGAATGCTAAATTGTGTGTAATATCTTAGTATTTATAGTTTTCTCTTCATAACCTTTATAACAATACATCATAGTGTAGTGTATGTTACAATAGCTTGGTATCAACTGCAGTTACCATTTTTCCTCTGCTTTCCTTGCATTTTGTGTTGCTCATAGAATTGTGTTGTTTATTACAAGGTATTCTGCTCCTCCCCTGCATTCTCTATCTTAGTTACTTGGTAATTAGAGTGTTTTAAAACTTAAGACCTAATATTTACCTCCTTTTCCTTTTTATTTTCAGTCCCTTCAGCAAAAGTTTTATTCTGTGTCCTGGCCTACTTCCAATAAACCAAAGACTGTCTGGCTGCACTGCACTGAGTCCCCGTGTCAGTGGAACGCTAAAGTGCTTTCAGCTAAACAAGTGTATGTTAGAGTTATATTTAATCTGTCCTCTAAACTGAAGACATTTGCTATAGCCTTTTACTGTAAGCGTGCACACTCCTGGTCCCCCCCTCCATATTTTTTTCTTCCCTACCTATTGTACTCCTAGGTCAATTACTTCAAACGACCTTCTTTCTCTTGGAACAGATTTACCTGTACCTGCAGCCCATACCTCTATTGTTTTTTCCTATGTAAGTGGCGGTCCTTTTTACTACATTGTACTAGATTAGTAGCACAAGATTTCTAGTTATTTAGGAAGACACTGTGATATACTGACCTGGAATTGACTGAGCTTAGTTTTCCTGATTGTTTTCTTGGAAGCTGGCCTGGTCCAGTTTTTGTGGCTCACCCCCTCCGTTTGGCCTCACTGCACTCAGGCTCACTCCGCTCCCCTATACTACCTCCATTCCTACCCACCTCTGACATAATTTCTATTATAGCTAACCCTGCTGTGCCCCACCTCCGCACTAGCCAATAAACATCCCTCTCTTCTACTCAAACCCATATCACCATTAACTGTAACACCAACTCCCCACACCTTCTGAGCCTTACCTGCTTTTAACTCCTTCAGTCACTCACTTTAGAAAACTCATTCAGTTAATTCCTTATTTCTTCTACTAATGTTAAATAAATTATTACCCTTTATTTATGAGCTGAAACTAAATCATGGCTATTCCTTTCAAAACTCTATTTCTCTCCCTCCTATTTCTAATTCTTTTCTCAGCTCTAAATCAAGGGTGTAGCTAGGATTTTCAAATTTGTACTCATAGCTCTGAAATGCTACCCCCCCCCCAGCCAAGCTATGGCCATTCTTGTAATTCACGGTTCGCTCTTTTAGTGTCGATGAAGAGGCATTTGCTGTAATGCCTCTTCAGTAATATAATATAGATTCACTCAAACTCGGTTCATTGAAAATTAACCTGAAAGTCAGTTCTTTGAAAAATGCAGCATGGTAGTTGGGGTAGAAGATTCATGCTTTTGTTTTCTGTAACTAAGGTATAGGTTTTGAAGTTGAGTAAATTACTAACCACCTGCTACCCCTAACTAGGGTGTTTCACTCACACAAACAACCCTACCTACCTCTTAGTGCAAGAAAAATGGACAAAGCCTAAAATAAACAGGGACAGGTATTAAATAATGCTCTTGTGAACTTAGAAAGTTGCTAGAATAACAGGATTTGTGCTAGTATGAATTTTTCTAAAGGGCATGAAGTCTGAAACTCAAATGTCTGTCATTATTTAGTAACTTCAGCCTTCAATGATTTTCTAGAAAATCACAAAATTTATGAGGAACAGACAAAAAATAAGGGGCAAAAATCTGGACATTCTGCAAAATTTGGACAGTTGAGAGGTATGCTACCTACCTCTTACACACACACACACACACACACACACACACACACACACACACACACACACACACACACACACACACACACACACACAATACCTCTCAAACTCTTAGAGCAACAAACCCATAAATAAAACTGAGGCAAAGGCCCAAAAACATTTTTTTTAAATATTGCTCTTATAAACTTAGAAAGATAATAGAATAGTAGTAGGTCTTGCATTAGTATGAATTTTCTGAAAGGTATGAAATCTGAAACTCAAATGTCTGCCATTATTTTCTAACTTCAGTCCTTAATGATTTGCCACTAATTTGCCAGAAAACCACAATTTTATGAAAAACAGACCAAAAATGTGATGCAAAAATATAAAATTGCCACACAATGCAGCTGGGAACCTGTCAAAGAAGGTACACCATTTTAATATTAGCACTGTTAACTTGAGCAGCTGACAAAATTAGAGAATCTACATGCATTTCTGAAATAAAAGTAACGTATAACTATGATCATTACAGTTATTTATAATTGTAAACCCTCCACATTTTCTTCCAAAATTGCTATTTTGCTGAGGGATTATTAGGGGGAGAGCAAAATTTTGAGGCAAAATTGGGGACAGGTGAGAGATTTGGATATTCCTAATTCTATAAAGCGATTTATTTGCACATACCTCTCAACCTCTTAATGCAGGAAATCTGGACAAAGCCAAATATATTGGGGGAACATACAAACAGTACTAAAAATTGATTTTGTATAAACTTAAGACAGTTGCTAGAATAACAGGTCTTGATTTAGCATGCATTTTTCTGAAGGTTATGACATCTGAAACTTAATGTCTGTCATTATTTAGTGACTTCATTCCCAAATGATTTGCCAGAAAAGTTTTATTTTGCATTTTACAGCACAAACACCAATAAATATCTGCTAAACAAAACAATGCAGTCTCACAATGAAACTAGACTTAGCATTAAAACTTCTCCGCCCTTGAAACTCACATTCATTGAAACAGCATTGAAACCCACATTCAAAGAAAATGTATCTCAGTATCTGGCCAGTGGTGGATAAAGATTACATTTGGGCTGTTTAAGTAGTAAAGCAGAATGGACCTGAAAATCAAATAGTCGCACCCCCCCCCCCAGGTCAAGTAGTGAAAGGACCTGATAATTTAAATGTGGTAATGAAATTGTAAAGTAGAATGGACGTGCAAATCAAATAGTCACATACACAGTATAAATTTAAAGCAGAACCGGCTGCAAATCAAATACTCAGACACTTCAGAACCTGCAAATTAAATACTTACACACAGTCATAAGTGGACCTGGTGCCCTGCTGTACTCAATGAACTGAATAATTCACATGCAGAGTTTAAGTAATAAAGCAGAATTCAGTAATTGAATAAAATGCAGAGTTTAAGTAGTAAATCAGAACAGACCTGTAAATCAAATAGTGGCACGCACACACACCCTCTCCCCTGAGTCATTTAGTGAACCACTGAATGGAACTGATAATTCAAATGTGTGGTGTGCGGTAAATTAAACTAAAAAGCAGCACGGACCTGCAAATCAAATAGTTGCACACAGTACAAGCAGACCCTGCAAATCAAATACTCAGACACACTTCAATTCAAATATTTACAGTCCCACACACAGTAGTAAGTGAGCCTGGTGCCCTGCTGCAGTCTGTCCATTAAAATCATCATTAAATCTCTTATCCAATTTAGGTGAACCTAGCCATTAAAAGTGTAAATGGCCTTATACTTTAGAAAAGTAAATTGATCCATATGTTGAGAACTTATAGAGCCCTTAAAAGATGAAACCAATGCAGTAACATATGTAAAAAGATCAAAAACTCACGCTAAGTGAACTCACTCAAGGCTGTCTGTTTACAATAGTAATATCAAAGCAACAGATTATAATCAAAGATAGCCGATTGGTTAAAATCTACTACAATTATGTATTGGATAAAAACTCACAATAAAAAATAAAATGCCATAATTAAAAACTTAGCCTACGACGCATAGAAGTAGAACCAAAATATCAAACAGCTTGCACATAAGCTCCTAAGCTGAAAGTTGATCTAAGCAACTAATTACTGCAAGCCATATAACAACAAAAAATATATTCACAAACAGTAACTTACGCGGCTACATTTATAACTGTAAAAACTGCACCCAATCACAACTTAAAATACATAAATCTGACCAATCACACACTGCTAAAACAATTGGTTGGTAATCACAGCTCTAGAATACTGCAAAACGTTAAACACTCAAAAGCATATCCGGGCATAGTAAACCTATCATGACAGTATAGTAAATATTGAAACCTTTGTAACATGAAAACTTAACCACCAGTCCAGAAGCCATCATATTTGTAGACTGTATGTACTAAACCATGAATGCAGCCCTTCAATAAAGTCACACGACATCTGCAAAGGGGCCATTAAGCCTGAATACCCATAGACATAGCAAATCCCTCCAAAAGTAAAGCACTAAAACAGTTCTGTCACCGGATTTAAGGCAGAATTGACCAATCAATTTCTGACATCTAAAAATACTGGAATGCATACAAATTTAATGCTCGAACAAAAGATAACAACTGCAGTGATCAGGCATTACATTAGCATTGCTAAACAACTGGAAGCACAATAAGAGTAAATACAGCTGTCAACAAAAAATATGCTTTAAAGGCAAGTGAAAGCAACCAAATATCAATGTCAACACTAATATAGACAAATAAAACCTGACAACACTATACATAAAACTAGATGACATCCATCGTCTCTGCTGCTCTGCACTTACCTTTAGGATAGCTGCTGCACCTGACATCCGAGACACACATTGCTGCTACCCAAACATAAACACAAGCCAGTGATTCAGCAGTCACACCCCTCAAGCCAAATTCCGACAGGCTGTTCATGATGCTGACGTCATCGCATACGTGATGACATCAGTGGAAATTGCCATGGAAAAAAAATTTAAAAAGGCCAGGAAATAATTGGGAATAAAGGGGGCCAATCGGAAATTTTCATTATTTAAAAAAGCTACCCCAGCTACCCCCTCTTCTAAAGAACTTGTACTGAAATCAGTAGAGTGTGTACACCTCCTGACATCCCTGGCTCTAACCACTTACCATACTCCTCACCTGCTTACCACCCCATCTCCCACAATCTCTTATCTTACTACCACGATACACATAACTACTCCATCCCTATTTCCTCCTCTCTCTTTAACCATACCACTATATCATTTCACAAGTTCAAACTACTGTACATACCAAATGCCCAACCTCTCATCAAAACAAAACATTTGTTCTATTGCAAATCTTTTTTCATGCATGTACTTCAAAGCACAATGTTATTCTTATCTGGTGATATCCACCCCAACCCAGGCCCTTGCCAACAGCAATCTAACCATACCTATACAGCTCCAACTGCCTCACAAATAACTCATTACGATCAGAATCCTCTAAAAATCTATCTTTTTTCAATGAATACATAAAGCATTGTCAATAAAAGCACCTTCTTTCATGCCTGGATTTCTCAATATAACGCAGATATACTTGCTTTATCTGAGACATGGCTAAAACGTCATATTACAAACTGCAAAATTCTCCCCACTGGTTATAATATTATTCGACTAGATAGAAGTAAAAAAAAGGTGGCAGAGTAGCTATACTCTACTCTGACCAGCTCTCTCTCTCCTCCCTCTCAATAGCTATCCCTGATTTCTGCACTACTGAAATACTTATAGCAACCTGTAACCTAAATCAACATAAAAAAAAATTGTCATTGCAGCAATCTACAAACATTCCCATACTCAAGCAGTTTCTTTCTTGGCTTTCTATATCCATTCCCTATGAACCCATCATCCTCGGGTATATGAATATTGACTGGAACCTTGTTAATACTGCATCCCCTAGCTACTCTATAAACCTTTATGGCTTTACCCAGCTGATCACCTCACCCACACACCAGCAAAAAAATTCCCAGAATGGCTTGGTTATCAACTGGATATTAGTATCCAACCTGCATTGCTATCATAACCCTTCCACCCTACCTAGCTCCCTTAGTGAGTACCTCCCTACCTCAGTTGTAAGACATGTTCCCTATATTAACATGAGCCACCGATACAAGCAGTCTCATGACCTTAAAAGCTACAACCCTGTCATTAAATGAATTACTGTCTACTGTAAACTCATCATTCCTACACACATTATCCCTTAATGAGGCTGCACAAAGCTTTAACAATTTATTCCTGGAAACCCTTAATACCCTGACTCCCAGTAGAAAAATTAGGGTAAAATGTAATTATGCACCATGGCTAAATCAGACAACTCGCACAAGAGAGACAGTGCCTGAAAGCATGGAAAGAAATAACTCAGCTTTCCACCTGAACTTATATAAACAGCTTCTTGACCAAAACAAAGCAGGTCCTAGTAGACAAAAACAATTGTTATCAAAAATTTCTGTGCAATCCACATTCCAACCCCAAAAAATTCTAGCACTCAATAAACAAACGTCTATCTCCAGGGAACCCCTCTTCATCAAACCACTTCCCTAACAAACCTTCTAATGAAACTGCAAGCCTACTTAACAACTTCTTCATCAAAACAATAGAAAAGCTTACTAAACCAGAAATTCTTGATATAAAGACTCCACCTCCCACCTCATCTCTTTCATCGTTCTCCCTAGCACCCGTAGCAACATCCTTCATCAGATCACTTCTTGGCAAACTCAAACCCTGCTCCCCATCAGCCGACAAACTCCCTCCATTATTTTTCAAACACGCAGCCAAATTCATTACATACCCCGTATCTATACTTATCAATAGATCCATCCAAGAAAATATAGTACCAGATATCTGGGAAAAATTCTTCATAATACCCCTCCACAAGGGAGGAAATTCTACAGAACCCACAAATTACAGGCCTATTGCCATATTATCCCCCTTATTCAAGATACTGGAAAAATGTATACATAGACAAATACTAAACCACCTCTTACAGGCAAACCTAATATTACCCACACAGCATGGTTTCTGACCCTCGTACAGTACTACCACTGTCCTTCTATCTTTCACACACAACATTGTCGAAGCCAGAGATAATAATAAACTCGTATCAGCTCTGTTCCTTGACCTATCCAAAACATTTGATACTGTTTCCCATCCTCCTAAACAAACTTTTCAACCTACAACTCTCAACCTCCACTACATCCTAGTATCAGTCCATCATATGGCAAACTTCCTTCTCCCCTTTCCATGTTGTTAAGACCAGGGTTACCCAGTGTTCTCTCCTGGGCCCTCTACTTTTTAATATATTTACAAATACCCTACATGTCTCCTGCACCCACTCTACCTTAATACAGTATGCAGACTATTCCACAATTATTAACACTTCCGACAATATGCAAAATCTCCACACTGTCACTCAACAATCTCTGTACCTAGCAAAACAATGGCTAACTGAAAACAACCTACTTCTCAACCCCCCAAAAAAACAAGCTACTCCTTTCCTTCCAAAACACGTCAATCTAGCTAAAGACAACTTCACCATCTCATCCTTAGATAATACAATTATAACCACTGACTCAAACACCAAATTTCTTGGCATTACTATAGACAACCAATTAAAATTTGACCTACATATCTTAAACTGTATCAAAAAGTCCAATCAAAAACTAGGTCTTCTATACCGCAACAACAAATATATACCTAATAAATCTAGACCTATACTGGCTCAATCATTTAGTCAACCATTACTGCATGCTCCCATACTTACTAACCTCCAAAATAAACTCTTAACCAAACTAGAAAACACTCATAACAAGATAAGATTTGCAGCCAGTAATAGCTACAAATCCCATCACTGTATATCCCTGAAAAGCTTAAGATGGCCTGAGCTCCCCCATATGATTCAACTATCACAGCTAGAAATTGAACACAGCATCATAAATAGCCCCAACTCCTGCCCTGCCCTTACTTCCATAATTACACCTTACACATCCAATCATGACCTCAGAAGCACACAACAAAACCTTCTGCAGGTGACCAAGCCAAACAAAAATATTGGAAAAATACTTTATAGTCATTCAATTGCATACTCACTGAATACAATTCCATTGTCCCTTGGCTGCACTGCCAAAAGTGGCAAATTCAAAAAGCAACGAAAAATTAATTTCTAACATCCATAGATATGTACTTGTCAGGAAATTATCTAATGAATTTTTCTTCTTCTCTTAACTAACATATCTGCCTAGTATCTACCTAAACTGTCTAAATATATTATTCTTTCTGCAGTTAGTACCTTGGCTATTAAATGCATCTTTGTTGTACTATGCCATAATGTTAATCTGAATTTTTTTTTTTATTTTAAGCATTGCTACATTCCTTGTAAATAACTTAATGCTAACCAAATTTCTCAAACACATTGTTACTGTATTCTCAGAATAGTGTACCTTTGCCTTGTATATATTCATATTGTATATTTCTCTTTGTTTTTCTACTGTTAAGTATCTTACAACTAAAATTGTTAGTTTTTTCTTATTTTTAAGTACTTTCTTGGAGCTTTTCTCTTCGGGTCTCCACTGAAAAAAGAGGTCTCAGGGCCCAGTTGGACTAACCCAGTTAACAAACGTAAAAATAAATAAATATTGCTTTCTTATATTTTGTATATTGTGGTGTATTTCCATTGTACGGTGTTTTAATTGCATGCTGTTTCCTTGTATATTTAAACTAGAAAAGAAACCAAAGCTGTGTCTGCTAAGTCACAGAAATTAGAATGGGTCATTTAAAGTTAATCACTTATGAACTGAGGAAGGAGCTAGGAATGTACTTCTACCTACTGATAGTACAACCTGTGAGAGATGCAAATGTTTAAGAAACATGGAGGCAATCTTCTCACATCAGCCCACTATTAGTAAACATCTTGCCTCCACAGCAACACATCAATCACGACACACTACTAGACCCATAACATATGCTGAGGTTGTAAAAAAAAATTGCCAAAGCCTTGTAGAACTCACTTTAAAATATCTCAGCCTCAGGCACATCAGGCAAAACCTACTCCTCTACTCTCACACTCTGAAAATATACAAAACTCA
The DNA here is from genome assembly GCF_019279795.1 of Protopterus annectens. NCBI lineage: Eukaryota > Metazoa > Chordata > Ceratodontiformes > Protopteridae > Protopterus > Protopterus annectens. The sequence continues at coordinate 792,846,321 of NC_056730.1, forward strand.
CCCAGGACTCATCACAAAAACCGGATTAAACCCAAAAGGCACAATAAATCTGGCTTCACACAGAAAGATGTTTTAGCCATAGGTGATGCTATAGTTTGACATACAGACTCCATGCTCACTAGACTGGACAAGAACACGGTGACTGACAGCTGCTTGTCCAGAGCCAGGATCTGTGATGTTACAAGGGCCATTAGAATCCTTAAGTCAGAAAAATATGACTATGACACATAGGATTGAATGACCTGAGGTGTCCCACCCAGAGGGACATGCAGAGAGACATGGTAGAGCTTACTATGCATGAGTCAGAGGCAGGAAAGACACTGGTCTTGAGTAATATCTTGCCTTCATCAAGAATTATGACTTTAAACAAAGGCAAGATAAGTGGCTTTAACAATCAGTTAAGTAGTTGGTATCATTCTAAGGAGATCCGACATGTGTCATCCTGGGATGGTATGATGCATAAGACTTCCTGTTTTGTCAAGGTTGGGTTACATATGTCATACCAGTACTTTTGTTTATTGGCTAAATTCTTTACTGCCCCCATCATGCCTTTTTAGGCAGCATTCCCGCACTAGACATTCCTACATAGAAAATTCATACTCAGAGTTGAAGATCGTCAAGGTGGCATTACTCAGTGCTACAAGTTTAAATAGAAAGATGCCAGAACTTGAGAAGCAAATGCATCTCAAAACATTAATACTTGTATAGTTACTGGGATTTGGTTTCAATGCAATGAACACTCAGTTTGTACCAGGATTTATTACCTATCATGTCTTCATACCCTTGAGAAACTGTGGGGGAGTATCTATGATTGTTAGAAAGACCATAATATCATACCAAATTACCCACAGCCTTAACTTACAACTTAAAGTGATCCAAATTACCCTCTGCATTTCCTAAATATCATTAAGACCAATGCACTGGAGCAAATTGTAAAACTGCCCACTAGAGGCTGTAATATCCTTGACTTGATCCTTATCAACCTAGCCCACACCAGGACCCCGGTTTGTATCCCTTCATCCTTAAGTCTGACGACAGATCAATAATCTTCTCTGTCAGGTCTATTGGTACTCCCCCTACCAAATTAGACCATCTTTAGGGACCTGTCCAAGGCAAACCTATTTCAGCTTGTAGATAACATATGCAAAATTTCAAACAATCCCGTGCAAAGGGTTCCATCTGAGAGGGCTGATGCATTCACCTCTGACTTTTACCTGCATCTGAACAGCTGCATAAAAAAGTTAGTCCCTGTCTGTTGTGAATATAGATGTAAATCCAGGAATAAACCTCTCTAGTCTCATATTATTGAAATGTACAACAAAAAGAAAAATAATGAAAAGTTGTAAAAAACATCCATCTGCCTAACCCAAGACTATACTGAAACATGCCAGCAAGGAACTTAAAAAAAACACCAATAGAAAAGGTAAAGCAGAGTATGAACTTAACTTTATCACAGTTTCCAAAAGAAACTACAAATCTTTGTTCAGTTATGCAGAAAAGGAATAACGTCTAACACTTCACTGAGCTTATCAATAATAATATCACCCATTCTGATCACAAAATATAGCTAGCATATTGTCAAACAGATTTAGTCCAGCTTTACCCCTCCTACCTACACTGTTGCCTCCATTATCCCTGAGAATTTAATTTTTTCCTGTAATCACCCTGAAACAATTCTCAGAATCCCGGTCAAAGTCTAAAAATTGTATTTCTATTGCACCAGACAACATAACAGGCTGCATTGTCATCTGTGCCAAGTATGTACCTTCTGAGCTTCTCCTGAATCTGTTCAGCCTTAGCCTATCTGCTTGGTTTGTTCTTCGTGCCTGGAAAACAGTCTCTGTGACTCCCCAACACAAGGCTGGTCCCTCTACAGACCTTAGTAATTATAGACCCATCAGCCTCAACAGTCTTGTATGCAAAGCCATGGAGCACATCATAGCAGAACCCATTTATGCATACATATACAACTTAACTGATCTGTATCCCAATTATTTTGGTTTTGTGAAAGGCATGTCTTGTCTCCTGAACCTAGTAAGCTTCTTTGAAAAGGTTACAGCAACTGTGGACAGTCATCCTTCTGTGTGCACTACTTATCTCAACCGGGCCAAGGCTTGTGGTACTACCCTCATACTGGTATTACTGAAAAATAAGACAAGCTTAACGTAAACCCCTAAATTATCCACTGAATTGGAAATTGGCTATCCGATAGATTCCAAGATGTGAAAGTTGTTCATTCCTTCTCTGAATGTAAATTTGCAACTCATGGAGTGCCATGGGGATCAGTTCAGGGATCTCTCCTCTTTGATATTTATTTGTCATTTATTTTGCAGGCATCCAAGTCAATATCTGAGAAGTATGATTGTCTAGGTTTGCTGATGACTGCAGACTGGGCACTGTTATCCACACATTCACAGGTACAAACCAGTTCCAGCAATGGTTGAAATATGCACATACGTGGTATATCAGAAACAGTCTCATACTCAATGAAAAAAAAAGTGCAGCATAACAGCATTTGGAAGAACTGCTTTTCCCATCTTATGTGCTATAACTGGTGCTCCTTTTCAGACAGATGCAGTTTTAAGAAACCTAGGTACTTATGAGTATAGCTTTCTCTCATTTGATCATTATGTTTCCACCGCAGTCAGGAAATCCTTCTATCCAGCCCAGTTAATTTCCAATGAAGTATCTTCACAATTCATAGACATCACTATGCCAATATACTTTTTTCTAATCAGACCCATCATTGAAATCCAAGGAATTTGAAGAACACTGTTTATGTATGTATATATGTATGCAATGGTTTTGATTACTCTGAAAATCCAAATGGGCAATAAAACCCTATTTTTGTGTAGGCCCAGGAAGAAATTGGTCCAACTAATATAAATTAGCAGAAATACACAGACATAAGATACATGTATACAGAGGTGGAAAACATTTCTATTAAGACAAAAGAAGTACAATATAATCGACATTTATGCACAATGTACAGGCTTACATTCACACTGCAATATACAGTATAGATAATTTATTCTTTTTACATTATAAAATTGATAGTGATGGATGTTTGTGTGCAACCCTAAATTTTGAATTCATGAAAGCAGTGCAATATAATCGTCATTTACACACAATGTATACGGCTGCATTCACATTGCAATATCCAGAGTTGTATTCCCATTAAATTAAATGAAATAACACCAGAAAGGAAACAGTAGAATCCAACACCAGGACCGCAAATTTTAAGTTAAGTGCTTTCACTCACTTTAACAAAGAGCTTCTTCAGAACAAAATACCTTACACAATTAATCCCTTTATAAACAGTAATCAATTAAGTTAATTAAGTCACATGACATCCCATTTATATCATGATATTCACATGATATAGGTTGGTACTAGGCTATCAGCCCTAAGGCCTATACAAGCCTAGCTATAACAATTCCATGGCTATTTCTTCCCAAACTATTTACTTCCCTGGACCCCCGTCTAGCAGGGCGACTGACGTGATCCCCAGGGTGAATTTCCTTTCTCCCATCCAATCGTCAAGGTTCCTTTTGAAGAAGGCCAAAGAGGCACTCTGCTTGACATATATGGGCAATCTATTCCAGAGTTTGGGGAGTCTCTGGCTCAGGAACCTATCCCTCCAGCATGTTTTTTTTTTATTATTTTTATTATGATTTAATTTAATTCTTACTATTAAAATATTATTTCTTTAATTGGATTTTACCTTATTATACCATTTTTATTACCTCATGTTTTGTTTGGTATGTATTATTGTATCTTCTGTTTATGCGGACTTTCATCATGTATCATTCTGTTTGTTAATATTATTTAACCTTTTTTATAATGCTTGTTATTATTTTTTTCTCTAAAATTTTTGATTGGTTTTATTTCATGTTTTGTTTATTTATTTAGTTAGTTATTTTTATGTTATTACTACAGCACAGTAGGGTAGGCAAGTTCCTGGTGATTCACCTATGCTCGCTCCACCAGCTTCAGCACCAAGGCCTAGCACTTCTGGGCTGCTATCTGGTAGCACCCCCCCTGCTGCCTCTGCCCTACCTGGACACTAAAGTAGATCAGCCTCAGGGGCCAGGCATGTGGTCCCCTCTGGGAGCAGGGGCAGGGAGGGTGTTTACATAAGACATGTGGAATTGCCAGATGTGGTACATAGGAGTGTGCACCAGACTGTGGGCACACATGTATGCCAAATGGAGAACGTGCTGTCCATCCTTGTATGGCAGACAGGTGGTAGGCCAAGACGTCAGCCACTGCAGCCACCGGTACAGTGATGGAATGGTGCTGACAGTCCAATGGGTGAGGACTTGAGTCATATTGTTGCCGTATTAAGGTCCATGGGACCTCGATTCCTCCACCCCCACCCCAACTAAGGTGTTCACCCCCTCTTGTGTCATACACTGACCCTGTCCTTGTCTTATATGACTGTCTGTCTGCAAATGCATTCTCACTTTCCCAACTGGTCTGCCCCAGAATTGCCTATGTTCCTCCCCAACATCCACTCTCTCCTTTAAATAACAAAATAAAAAAGGCACTTGTCCCCACAAAAAATATCCCATACATAGCTCTTCATTTCACTAATTTGTCTACTTGACCCACCTAATGTGGTCCAATTGGCTTGACAATGCAATTATGTTGTTGTCAACCCTCTCTCTGGAGGTGACAGTCCAAATATATCTTAAATGTGTGCATGTCCCCTGTTGTTACTGTTGAAGAAATGGATAGATATGGTTCTTCCCTACACCCTTCCTGCACAATCCTACCTTCCTGTCACTTTGTTTTTACCCCTGCTTGCTCTACAAAATTGGTTGATTGGCATTCAGTTCAGCTGTGTATGCTGTGATTAACATTTCTGATGACTGATGTACTCAGTTATAAAAAGGTAAATGAGTAGCTGGGTAAACTGATGTGGATGAGAGTTAGTATATGATTGTAACCAATATACACATTTTGTCAGATTCATTAATATTTCATGAGAGGAGTCTTTTACTCCATCAGGTATGTATTAATCTTGTAACCTAACTAATGCATATGCTGGAATGTAGATAACAATAAATGTCAAGTAAATCTCTATACATTTCTTATAAACACACACATTACATGGCCTTAATTAGAAATGTGAGAGGTACAGAGGATGTAGGGTAGGCAAAAAGTATGATGCCATGTGCTAACTATGTACACATGCTCCATGAAAAGATCATTTGTTAGTACTGTTATAATTTCCCTGTTGTTTACTTAACAACATTGTTTCATGACACTATAATTTTATTTTTTATTTGGGAGGTGGGGAGAGATATGATAAGTGCCCTGGAACAAACTAGAGTGGACTGTTATGTTGGGTGATGAACACAGTTAATTATCTGTTAGGCCACGATAACTAATATTTTGCTCTTGTTACTCTTGTAGTTTTTAACCACCCTTGTTATTTACTGCACAATGTTGTATCTTTACAGTGTAACCCACTGTTGAGTATTGAGATCCTTCCGTTAGTGCAGTATCTGTACACAGAGTTTACTTATGTGATCCTTATATGTGTTATCATTATTTAGTTTTTCAGGAAATTATATGCCCTCGAGATGGAGACCACCATTCTTTGAAGCCAAAAATGAGCTGATTATAGATGTGTTTAGACAACATCAAGAGGTCCTGCTGTCAAGAGGGTGGGCAAGAATGGCTGAAAGTGCAGAACGCTGGGATGATCTTGTCTGAAACATCAACAGGGTGGGCCCAAAGACACACGTATGAGCAAGTGCATCACAGAGCTAGAGATATGATACATCCAGCCAGGAGGCAGGCGGCTGAAGTGGCACATGATGTTGAGGTCATCGGTGGTGGTTCTGCAGGAGAGAAATCCCTCAGGACCACAAATGAATTCCTGGAAAATATTGCAACTCAGGAAAGCTCTCAGCAGTCCAACAGCCAGTATGTTCTTGACGTGGGTGCCATTCATGCCACTCAAGAGGAGCATATAGGTAGGCTGTGTTAGATCATCAATAGAATAAGGTTGCAGTCATTCTGTAGTATTGTATATATTTTTAATGTGTGACAGGTTGCTTTTTAGGTGGGTGTAATTAAGATAGCTGCGGTGTCCAGGACCTGTAAATGCCACAGAGGGATTCCTGGCACACATCACTACACAGGACAGATCCCAGTAATCCTTGATCCAATATGTTCTAGATGTGGATGCCACTCCCACATCACATATGGGGCTGCCACATATGCTTTCTTATATTATCATTAAAATACTCCTGCATTCTGTCATAAGTGTATATAGTTGTGTCAAGCTGTATGTTTGTTGGTTTGGAGTATTTTAGATAGCTGTAGTTTTATGCTCCCTTAAAGGATGTCAGCCACATTCCTGATTTAAGTTTACATATAGATGAGTAATGTATTAACACCTGTTGTACAGTTAAATGTGTTGTGCTGTTGCCATTATGTCTTCCTTTAATTTTCCCAGGACTGTCAGGTATTCAACATGCAAGGACTGCAGCAGCTGGTAAGTGGACTACATTTTTGTCTGTAATGTATATATCTATATATAATCGAAAAAGAGAGATAAGGTTTCACAACAGTCACCAATAACTAAAAACAAAAAGAGGAACACAACGGAAAGACAAGCCAGCACTTTGAAAGTCCACAAAGAACTTTATCACTAATAAAGTCACAAAACACTTTATCACTAATAAAGTGTTTTGTGGACTCTCACAGTGCTGGCTTGCCTTTCCGCTGTGTTCCGCTTTTTGTTTTTATATATCTATCTATCTATATATATATATATATATATATATATATATATATATATATATATATATATATACATATATATATATATATATATATATATATATATATATATATATATATATATATATATATATATATTCCCACATATCTGCTGTAATGCCCTCTCAGGCCTGCTGTATATATTTCAGTACTGTTTGTATATCTGTCCACTGCACAGATTTTTGCTGATTGTCAAGGTTTGGCAATCATCTTTCAGGCCTGTATTTAAGATCATAGTAACTGAATGTCAGATTACTGTGAAATCAATAATGATAGCAAATGTATGACACAGATCCTGCATTCAAACTGCATACCCTTCATGTCATGGTGAAGCAAATCTTGTTATTCCATCAGTTGTTTATGTTTGTAGGTGCATATTATATAACATTTGTCCATATGCTAAAGCTTTGGTACAACCGCTATTTATGGCTTTGTCCACACTTCTTACCATAAGTGGTTGACAAGTTTAAATGTCTGTAATAGTGACAGCAATATAAATTGCAGCATAGTAGTGCAGGTATTAATGTCATGCTGTTTTTTTTTTTTTTTTTTTTTTTATCTCAGGTGAACATGGCACCAGTTCTGTGTCTCCTGTGCCTCCTAATGTCAGTATCTCATCAGAGTCTGATGATGATGGTGGATGGAGAGTGTGGATGAGGCATGGTCTGGGGCTTCAGAGGCTGAATCTGACACATAAGTTGACATCTAGCATGCACACTCAGGATTCCCAGACACAGCCAGAATGTCTACTCATACCCAGTCCACTGAGGCCACACATATTGGACAGTTGGGTAAGGACATAGACCAGGAGAATCTAGCTACCATGGCTTCAGTCCCTGTTGACACTGACCATAGCTTAACTGTTGGCAAGTTGACACACAGGCGGATGTATAGGGATGCTTGTCAGAGACATGTTGTCCTTCCACCATCTGGTGCAGGTGTGTCTTCACGTATCACTCGCATATGTTTAGGGCTGTAATGGAGGCACAGGCATGTCCAGAATGTCACTCCAAAAGAATGCTCAGAGTTTTCGATGTGGCATAGTCTGACATGCATGACTGCTTCCACCATGTTGTTGATGCACTGGATCGGTTCAATGACATGTATGAATGGGATGTGGCCGTGAGGGAGTGCAGAGCATCTGTCATGGAACACACGTTGTCTGTGCTGGAATGTCTGCTGGGAGGGGAACATTGACCTTGTAGGTATAGGTCAGCAACTACATCTGCTGAGAGCCAGCAGGGCCATGCCTAATCAACCTCCCACAGTGACAGTCCATCTGCTGCTCCATCGGAGATTGTGCTGTCCACACTCAAACATAGCAGGTCATGGGGTCGTGGTTCTGGCTATTCCCATGAAGGGAGGATATTCAGCAGACATCAGTCACCCTTAGGTAGTAGCACATCATTTGACCTTGGGTGTGGAGTTGCCAGTGCAACTCCTGGCACAGCCAGTTTTCATGGTCATGGACAAAGATGATGAACTGTCAGCTCTACAATGCATGGCTCACAGCTGTCTGACATACAGACAGTTAGGAATAACACTGAGCGTGGCTGTGTCCCCTGCAGACACTCACACATCAGTGTCACATTGAGGGCACCTATTGACACACACAGTACATTTACATGTTCCCTGTTAGCTGCTGCCCTTACTGACTCACACATACACTTACTAACCTTTTGTGTCAGCCTAGGCCTCCTGCACCCCCACAAACTGCCCTGTGCAAGTGATGACTGTGCCACATCCCTGTTGTCTATCCTTTGGCTTCAGGGGTATTAAATGTATGTGTCTGATGCACAGGGTGACTACCTACATTTAATAATGTATTTTCTATGTCTATTTGTGCTGTTGTCCTGATTATTGCAACTGTCAGTTATATTGTAGTCAGCAAGTTAGACAATTGCTAGCATAATAAATTCTCTACATTTTAGTTCACGCTTTTATAAGGCTTGCAAAGTCAGTCAATGACATGCGTCACATTAGTATATCTAACCTTCTTTTTCAGGATTGTTTAGTGCTACTTTATGTGCGCATGTCCAAAGTCAACCCATCAGATTCTGAGCTCTGGACTGTATTTCAGCAATGCAGACAAAGCTCAAATCACTAATACAGTATGTTTTGCTTTTTTCATGCACATCACCATAGGTTCAGAGGCTAATAGGCTGTGACAAGGGTATTGCCCTGATGGTGTTTAGAACTGTAGCCGATGCATCACAATATGATATGCAATGACATATATAATGCATGCCCATGATTCTTACAGAAACGACCACTCCTGTCCAGCACAGAATCAGCAGGAATCCATGCCAGATAACATGTTTGCTTCAAGTCTGCCAGCCTGTACTCAAAGAGGTTTATAGATGTGCTCTGTTTGACATACACTGGAATCCTAATGCAGATGAGTGACAACCTTGGAGGCACATATGCGTCTACCTAGCATGTCCTATGCATGTCATACTGTAGTTTGAGGTTCCAGGAACAGGTGACTGTGGTCCCATATGAATTAAGGATGTGCAGCATATTCATCTCATTTGGTCCAAAGACAGCCATGTAATGCTTACATATTCTGGCTCAAAGCTATATATCTGATAGTGCAGACACTGACAGCTACTTCATTCTGCCCACAGAAGAGGCATGTTGGAGACGCTATGATGTGTTATTACTCAGAGATGTCTGTCACCTTCCTGCAGGTGTATGGGACAATACTTATCAAAGGGAGGATTATATACATTAATAAGGCTAATGATGGATGAGTATAGGGGATTGATAAAATGTTTGCCGATGTAATGCCTTTCATAATCAGATGCAAAATACAGAATGCCTTCCAACAGTACACACATTTGGCAGTTGACATGTGTTCCAAGATATATTTATGCATAATTGGGGAATACTGTACTCTGTATTATTTATTTATTTATTTATTTATTTTTAAGCAAGCAGGAACATATATTAACGCAGGGTATGGTGATGAATGGGCGGCCACGGTGGTGCAGCGGTTAGCGTTGCCATCTCACAGCAAGAGGTTCTCTGGTTTGATTTTCGGCTGGGGTGCCTTCTGTGCAGAGTCTGCATGTCCTTCCTGTGGTTGTGTGGGTTTCCTCCGGGTGCTCCGGTTTCCTCCCACATCCCAAAGACATGCAGTAGGTGGATTGGACACTCTAAATTGGCCCTAGGTGTGTGTGCATGTGTATGCCTTCTGTGGAAGGTTGGGCGCCGGGCTGGCAACTCGACACAATAAAACTCGACTGCCAGTCATAAGCGAACAGATGATCTGCTGTGGTGTCCCCTAACCGGGAAAATCTGAAAGAAGAAGAAGATGGTGATGCATATTTGTGCAGTTGTTATAACACCCATGGCTCTGTCAGCAGTCATTTGTGGTACAAAGATGTTTTGCCATGCATCTTCTGCTTTCTATTGGGCCTTTTGATATGTATATGGCAAACAAAAGGCGAGACAGCTCAGACATATCTGCTACCACACAGGTAACAGGTCAGCTGCTTGAAATGAGGTCTCCTACTTTGACTGAGTATTATTTGTCTATGATCTGATTTGCAACCCACCTGTTAACAGAAGGTGTGATATTCCTCTTGGTTAGTTTCTCAATGAGAACTAATGTTGGAATGCATTGAAGTGCCTGGCCAGGGCAAGATAAGATTAGTGCACAACCTTGTATATGTCCCTGCTCACAGTCTGGATTTCCCACAGTTTTTGCATGCACAAGCTACCCATGAGAACAGCGAACTGGAACAGATTTACTGTTTGGAGATCACCTATGTCCTTTTTGTGTGAGATGCATACATATTGTTTCCATTGCCATAAAGTGATGTTGAATACAGTTATCTGAGTATTCTTCCATTTGTATGTTACCTATCCTACATTGTGTTGGTGGGAAATGGTCACTGTATTCCATTCATTGTGGAACACAGCAGTACTTAGACGATGGATGAATATGGTCCCTAGTGCAGTAGCTTACTTTTGCAGCACATGAAGAACAGAGCCCAGAATGTCATCTGGTCCCATGGATTCTGTGCTCCACATATTAGAGTGAACAGTGATAACTTGCTTTTTGTAGATACCACGGTCTGGAGGTGATGATGGAAAAATTCAGTAAGCTTGGTGTTATGAAGGTGGACACTTTACAGCCATCTGTGTCTGCTAGCAGGTGTGGAATTTACAGTGGGTCACTGTGTGCAATACCAGCCAGAATTACTTCAATATACATTGGAGTGGTATATTTTATTTTGCAGATGTAAATGATGACAGGCTGAGAGTTATTCCTGGATATTTGTCATAAAGTATTAGCATAGTTGCTATATGAGGCTTCTTCAAGGTGTCTCATTGTTTAGGGTGCACTGAGGTGAGTGGGCTTCTTGGACTGTTTTGTACATATTGTATTTGTAAACAGCAGCTTCTGTCACTTACTGTAGAATGTAGCAATGACAGACATCCACAAATATGGATTGTATTTCTCAGCTGATCTATCTTTGAGCATCTCAGGCATGGCTATATGTATACATTTGTGTAGATTTGTAGACATGGCATCAGGGTGTAACTTATCCCAGCTGTCAATGTCCTTTGTGGAAACCTGAGCTTAGATGTTGAGTATCCCATCCCTTAGCAAGATGTAGTTACCTTGGATGATGTTTTTGAACATGAGTCCTCCCTTAGGGAGTTCATTAGGTAATCCAAACTCTACGCATACTGTTTTATGGGTGGATTTACAGTGCAGGCATTACACATGTGCCAGTACATTGCTCACTCCTATTGTTGGCGAATGTTGATGAACAGGTCTGATTGATATAATACTGACCCCTGTGAGGTGGTAGACTATTTCTTCCATCATGTGTCTTCATTTTGCAAAATCCATTATATTTGTATAAGTGAGTTTATCTTCCTATTATTCATATGTGGCATTATATGCACTGATTAAAAATCATGTCAACTAGTGTTGCAGGGGGAACAGAGGAAACTGATAGGTCAGGATGGGAGTTTTGAACCTGGTATATGCATAGAGACTGTTAAAAGGATGGGTATATGTGATCTGAGTGGTATTTTTTTTTGTGGAGTAACCTATGGTGTGTACATTCTGAGATCCTTCTTAAGGTGGATCTATAGTTCTGTCATTGATCTGTAAGTGTTTTAATTGCTGCTTATGTAACAGAATGTATGACAGCTAGTTAGAGCTGTTGAGGATCTGCTCTGCAGCATAGCAGCAGCCAATTTTATTGGAAAATAATTACTTTATCATTTCTGTACGTATGAGGGCAAAGTGTTAAGGCAGCTGCACATAAATCACAACAGAGGAGGCAATCCAAGGAAACACTGTTAAAGCTCACACTAGGTCCAGAAACAGTAACCTTCAAATAGAGACTCCTACTGGATACACTTGCCAGAAGTGTACAGATGTGATTTCTATGAAAATAGATGTCATCCTAATGTTTTTATTCTTTTGGCAACTACCATAATGGGTTGCCACAGCACATCATCCGCTTCCAGTTCCTCCTTTCCTCTGCAACCTCTTCTGTCACAACAACCACCTGCCTATCCTCGGTCACCACATACATGAACTGAATATTAGGCCTTTCTGCTTTCCTCTTAACTGCCAGCTCCATCCTCAGCATCTCTCTCCAAATATACCCAGCATCCCTCTTAAGCACTTATCCAAAACAATGCAATCTCACCTCTCTGGACTTGTATCCAAATTTTACAACTTTGTGCTGACACTATAATATACTGATTACTAATCCTGTCCATCCTCAGCACACCCAGTACAAATCCTAACATCTGGACCTCTTCCAGCTCCTATATTTTTGTCAGTGCCACCGTCTCCAAACCATATTACATAGCTGTTCTCAGTACATTATTGTAGACCATCACTTTCAGTGTTATTGGTACCCGTCTGTCACAAATCACTCCTGACACTCTTCTACACCCATTCCACCATGCAAGCACTGTTTTCTTCACCTCCCTTCTACATTCAGCATTACTGTGAACTTTAGTTCCCAAGTATTTAATATCATACACCTTCGTCAACTGTACTTCCTACAGTCTCACTATTCCTGTATCCTCCCTCTCATTTACAGACATATATTCTGTCTTATTCCTTATGCCTTTCCTCTATATAGCATAACTTCTCCTCTGCAGGGTCACCTAAGCATGTTCTCTGATCAAATTATCATCCACAAACATTATAGCCCATGGGGATCCCTGTGTGATTTTCTGTGTCAACCTGTCCATCACCATTGCAAAGAGATGTCATGTTGTTTGTGCATAGCATAAAAGGAGTGTCACTGTTTCCATTATATTGCATTAGGTGACGTCTACCTGTCTGCCAGGCTATTGTGTGCCCATGGCCTGTTGTGAGCAATAAATATCCAATAATCTGATATAGTTGATGACATCAGCAGTGTCTGTTGAAGACATGAGAACAGTGTATCATAGGCTGCAGTAAAATGATTTATACAGCATCCACCAGCAATTCACACACACATACACACACACACACACACACACACACACACACACACACACACACACACACACACACACACACCCACACCAAGTTGACTGCAGTGAGATTATAACCCCTACCTATCGAGATTTACAGACTAGAGAACAAAGCCCTTAAAGCATGTGCCATGGCAGAAGTCTCACTTTAACAGGACTGCAGGGGATGATCTTATAGTAGTTGACATCAGCAGGCCTTGTGGGGGCAAGAGGTTGGAAGACTGCAATACATGGATTTTTTTGCAAGTACAAAAAGAAAGCAAACACCATGCCAGTTTCCAAGGCAGTGCTGGACTCCCACTCTCACTATTCTTTATGGAGACAGACATACACACACACACACACACACACACACACACACACACACACACACACACACACACACACACACACACACACACACACACACACACACACTACTAGAGCAAATGCCACTACACAAGTTTGATTTTAACATGACTTAATGTGAACTAATAGTAAATAATATCATCAGGGGATGTAGGGAACACCAGCTTGGGAGGCCTGCATAGGCACATCGCTCCTTAGTGTCATCTGCGGCTAGTAAACTAACAGTAGTATACTGTTTAGAAGCCACAGCTGTGTAACAGCAAGAGTCCTTTATTGAGCATATTTAAATGTTTTCCTTTGGCAATACAAGCCTGTCACCACTTTATTGCCATGTCTATGAGGGAGCACACAACATTATATATTACACCTTTGTTTTGTGTTACATGTATGTGTTATAGAATTAAGGAGATCCCTTGGTTGTACTGATTGTTGTTGATGCTGATTGTGAGGAAACACATATGGATGTTTATTAACTGTCTGTACAGATAGTTACACTGTGCCCTCAGTTTGCAATGTTTCCACATCTTGGAAATATAGAACAGTAAGAACACAGACCTATGTATGTGATGTAATAGTTAGCATATCTGTCAACCTCATAGACCATGAAATCTGTACAAAGCTGTAATTAATATGGCGAATGTTGAAATATTGCCCTTAAAAAGCTACAATGTTGACGGAATAACAGGTTTTGCATTAGCATGCATTTTCTGAAGGGTATGACATCCATAAATTAAATGTATGTCATTATTTTCTGACGTAATTCTCAATGATTTTGCAATAATGTTGTATAAACCAACATTTTATGGGTATAGACTACAAATATTATGTTACAATATGGACATTCTTCATAAATATGGACAGTTTAGAGCTATGATAGTTAGCATACCAAAAATGCAATGAGTATTGCAATAAGTGTACATGCATGTAAGTTTAACTCTTCTACAAGACATGTGCAGCAGCTGGATAGGCCACAGAAGTACCTCACAAAGAGGATTACTGGCCTCAAGCAAATGCCCTACACTGACCGCCTCAAAAAACTCCAGCTTTACTCCGTAGCATATCGCCTAATCCGAGGTGATCTCTGCCTAACATATAAAGCTATGTCAAACCCAGAGCTGTTGGGCATGCTACACCTAAAGAAATCCCAATCTCTCTGAGCTACACACTCTAGGGACCTAAACCTTGTCACCACAATAAACAGGACATGCTGGAGGGATAGATTCCTGTCCCAGAGACTTTGTATACTCTGGAACAAGCTACCCATCTATGTCAAGCAAAGTTTTTCATTAGCACTCTTCAAGAAAAATCTTGATGAGTGGATGGAAAATAGGAAATAGACCTCAGGGATCACTTCTGTGTCTCTGCTCGACAGTTGCACAGGTAAATAACTTTCTTGGGTGGCGTAACCCATGGAACATTGCTGGCTAGGCTTACATAGGCCCTTGGGCTGATATCCTAGTGCCTACCTATGAACCTATGAACCTATGAACCTGTTTGTGTGGTGTTAAGCAGTGGACAAATGTGAGGCACATTGCTAACATCTACTCTTCCTATTATGTAATGTATACATCTTACTGCAGCCCACTCATCTCAGTACTTCAGGCCATGATTTCACAATTGCTACAGTCAGTCTATAACTATTATCTACATAGTTACTTTTTCTGCAGTTTTGAACTTTGCACAAAATATTTAGGCATTATTAAAACTGTTTTCAGCACATAATGCATCGTGCAAATGTGTACTAGAAATATAAAGATGAAAAAACATTATGGCACAAAGAGTCACAGTTTGTACAAAATACAAACTATAGCAGAAACACCTCAAACACTTCTACTTACATCAGGATTAGAACCCAAAACACCATTAGAGCTTCATCAAGATGGATGGCTTCTTTAGCCCTTTTGGTGACAGAAGCTGCATTCTAAACTGGGGTTATTCCTCACACAACCACCTTCATTAAACTGTACACTGCATCAAACCATGCACAGTATATTGTAAAAATACTTCTATGACTTATATTTGAACACAGACCAGTTAATAGGCACAATTCCTGTCCAACATATGATTATAACTATACATCTCTGTCTTACAATCCTGTTTCTGTGGGTGGGGGAAAACAGATTTACTGTCAGGATACAACAAAGTAGCCTGAAGTCAGAAACTGCAATGGAGTGGAGTCACCTCCTAACTTCTCTTGCATGATGTAACAGTATTCAGTTGTGGTTGGACTGTGTGAGCGTTTCATGCCTGATGCATAAAAATTACATATGATAAAATTGTAGCAATATAAGTGTGTGTACTCACATGTTAACTTAAGTTATTCACAAAAGCACCACTATATATTTGTGTACTGTAAAAAGTTAAGACATATACAAGGATATGTTGTAACAGTGGTCGACACTATAGTCTAGATTCAGGCCTTACCTTGTAAATACAACAGTTGACAGCTTAATTTCAGGGCTGACTCTGTTTAATGCAAGCAGTACATAACTAATACATAAAGTCATGTGAGTTGTCTGACATTAATTTTAATATATTTATGTGAGTAGGAGAAAGGTGTTAGACCTTAGGTGGCCAGTAAATGTGCTATGCATTATCTCTTAGCCAAAGCAAGGGCATACTGAGCATGCCTACATTTCCCTACAGGGACAGCAGCTGGGGGTTCCTCTTCCAAATCCTCCTGTGATTGTGGCTGTGGTGACCTAGGCAAAGGTGGGGGGGGTATGTGCCTGTTACCCTTGCTGATCCTGCTGCAGCTGTTTCCACAGGATCAGATCATGCAGCATAACATAAACTTACATGGGTTACTCACTATAAAGACCTTAACTTGGTATGTGACATTAATATAACCTGCTTGAGGGGCAGATTTGTCTCCCAGAGGTTACCACATCTTTGGAACAGACTCCCACTTCATGTCAATCAGATCACCTCATTGGCCCTCTTCAAATGCAGTCTAGATGATAGGCTGGGTAACCATACATTCTCCCCGGGGGTTACACCTGTGTCCCTCTTGGACAGGGGCAATAGGTGCTGATCGTGGAAATAAGGGCAGAACTTGTCTTGGCTTGCAAGGACCCTAGGGCTATTAGCCTAATAATTTCCTGTGATTTTATGATCCTAATTGAACTTCATTTCTATGACCTACAATGCCACTACAGTATGATTAAAAGTTGACATAGTCTGAACTTGAACCCAAGGCTATCTGCACCCTAGTCCAACACCTAACAGTTATTGTCACAGGACTAGAAGGGAATTAGTTGAGCGCAACCCTGCTTCCAGGGTTTGCACAATGCTCAGAAGTTGTCATCCATGGAAAACACACAACGTGTAGGAACTTACATGGAGTGTACAGTACTTTGTGGTCCCTGATTTTGTGATTCAACAAATGCACTCATTGTTTACATCATTTACATAATGACTGTGCTGACATCCTGGAAACTACACAGATAGTAGCTGTGTAAGCTGGGCAACAGCACAGGTACACTGATTTAAAGATTCAATTCAGGGTATTACTGTAATTGTTGTGAAAATATATTATACCATACTTTTTAATTACGTTTGGATTGTTTTAAAATATTTTGCACATAGTGGCGCATTGTGCAAATGTGTGCTAAAATAAAAATTATAATGTTTATACTGATTTTACACATATTCCTGATCCTTTTGGATATCTTCGGCCAGTAAATACTTGTTTTCACCTTTTTATGGGCATTCTGCCCATATTTCATGACTTCTGTATGCCCTTGCTTCTGTGTAGGCTGCTGTAGGAGAAAAACCTTTGCATACACTTCCAACACGGATGCATATCTTACATGGTTGCTTGTAGGGTTGTTGGATTGCTCCACCATATTGGTTTTCTTCATTAGCATAAAATTCAGCTACTTCTGTCAAAATTTGCATCCCATAAAACTTTCCATTGATGTGTGTGAATGTGCATGCTTGTGCACCCCTACAGAGAGTTTACTGAATCTAAATCCCAATGCACCTGCATTCGCATTGCTCTGCAATGTGAAAACAGAAAAAATGACCAAGTAAGCTTTTTTGAATTTGCACCATGTTTTATGCAAGTGCTTTAAGGTGGTTAAAGAATCTTGAGCCTTTGTGCACTTTATAGCAGAGCCAACAAGGACACAAGACGCCTACATTTACTTTTCTCATTTCAGGCCTAACTTTCACTTGTGTTATATGACAATTCTGTAAACATGATGACCTTGATATGTTGTGTGAAATCACACTTTTATTAAACACACAAGGCATTTAACTATGTCAGTTTTCTTTACCGATGCATCTATTGTTGGATATTTGAATAGATTTCAGAAAAATTCTTCACAACAAAACCTTTTACTGGCAACTTCCCATGTAGCTAACAGCCTTACAACAATGACCTTATCATTTTTGCACGTAGGAACACTTCAGATCTTTTTATGACTTTTACTTTTTCTTGGACCCAAAAGCTATAAGCCAGAAGGTAAAATTTAAAAGCTTGCACTGTTACAGTATGTCTAATCTGTGAAGTTAAAGTTTCTGTATTTCAGATAAACAATAAGGATGGAGAACTCACGATAAACTTTGTTTGGAAAATATAGGTTTTAAAGTATCAACATAATACTGCAAAATAAAATGTAATAAAATTAAGAATCTTCCTATTGACACAGTCTTTTATTTCTTTCTGAATTCACACAGGAGCAGAAATGTTAATTCTTATTATAGTTTATAAATCCAATATGTTGTAACATGGATAGACAGCCACAAGCCAAAACTAGCTATGTTAAATATACAGCAGTTTGTTTATTGTATACCAGACTTTCCTCATAGAGCAACAACAATAAGGCAATATTGCTAAGCTATTCATCCTGTTACATTTTATGCACTACACAAAATATTGTTTCTTGTGTAGTGTGTTGCTAGGGTTACAGAGTATTGCATAAAAGGGACTGTAGGTGGATCTATGTCAGATGATCGAGTTTTCAGAAACTTGCAATTCATACAGATGATGCCATGCGATCAAGTTTTCGAAAACTCAAAACAAAAAAAAAACCTCACAAAAATCTACTTTTTTATGTTTATGCAGTGGGGCAAGGCCTCCTGCACCCCCACACCCTCTAGGAAATATATATATATATATATATATATACATATACCAACTCCAAGATCACACTACAGTGAAGAAAAGGGTGAATCTCCCGATCCTTGCTGTACTGCATCTCCATTCAAAAGCTTTGAGTTTTAAAAACTTGATCATATAGTCTCAACCATATAAATTTCAAGTTTCTGAAAACTTGACCAGCTGACAGGGATCCCTGTAGGCATACCTCTCAACCTTTTAGTGCAAGAAGTCTGGACAAAGTGTAGAATAATAGGGGGGGGTAGGGAAATATTTCAAATATTGCACTTACAAGCTTAGAAAGCTGTTAGAATAACAGATTGTCTATTAGCAGACATTTTTTGAAAGCTATAATTTCTGAAAATCAAATATGTGGCCAATATTTTCAGTGGTTTTTCCCAAAAAGCACAAATTTTATGAGAAACAGACCAAAAAATACAAGGTGACAATCTGGCCAGTTGAGAGGTATGACTGTAGGTCTGGGTACTACTAACATGTAAATTCACCACTGAAAATTATTTGATATGGCAATCTATGCCATCGCTATCAATTTGTTAATCCTTATTGTGTTCAGTATCAGCATGCTCAGAAGTTAACATTTTTTTTCCTTCTGCTCTGCAGGGAGCACCAAATAAAATGTAATGCTTTAGGCATTACTTTTGAAAGCAGTAATGGGTCTTAAGTATATATACAGCCTAATGAGTATATGTCACTAATTTTATATAACTTAATTTTACAACTGTAATAGATAATGCTGCCTGATAAGATGTGACTAAAATGTGGTGGCAATATTACATTTAACACATAGTACCATTTACTCAAAGAGCTTGTCACTTCTTAGAGTTGGATTAGAATATCCTTCAGGTATTTAGGATATAAAAAAAAAAAACATTTATTTTCCACACTGTCATAACATTACAACAAACATGATGTCACTGCTTCAGTATGTAACATCCCCTTAACAGACATCAGAATAAGACATGTCATCGTTTTATATTTTGTTTCTTCTTACACTTTTGGTCCTGTGCTCCACCATCCCTCAAGCTCTCCCATACCAAGATTAGCCCACTTGCCCTCCCATGTGAAGAGATGTATCTTCTGGTAACATACAGGGATGAGTCGCACCAAGGGAAGATAATATACAGGTATCCATGAGGGATGTTTGTGCCTTTGTCAGTATCCCTACACCTCAGGGCATGTTGTTAAGGCCTTGTCACCACCACTGTTGGTGATGTGAGCATCTGTGTCACTGCAGCGACTGCTCATGCACCTCAAATGGGGTCAGACTGCTAGGTGGTGAGACACTTCCCAGCAATACATTTGGTTGGGGACACATAACTGTAGTGATATTCAGCTGCAGAAACATATGGTAATTACAAATTCCCTGTGGGCAAAGACAACACTCAAAAGTATGCCCACATCTTCAATAACGAAATGCATGGGTGGAAAAATAATGTCCATGGCCTCCAAGGCACCAATAGATAGCAGGCAGTGCGGCAAGCATCAGCAGCATCTGTCAAATGGGCATGCTAGTGGCTGTAAAAATGTAGTGCATGATGCATATTACTATTATTTATGGTGTGTGTGTGTGTGTGTGTGTGTGTGTGTGTGTGTGTGTGTGTGTGTGTGTGTGTGTGTGTGTGTGTATTACCACCTTCAAAGTATGTAGGTAACATTACCTAAAACACAAACTGGAGCATAAGTGTGACCACAATAGCATGTAACATTTCATTTATGCTGTAGCATACTTCTAGATGCTGTACTTACATAAGCATGTACTGTACATCAAGCACAATGCACATTACTTACCCTGCTCATATGCACTTGATTTTGAAAATGTGAGCATGTCATTGCATGCTTCTTTTTGACCACAGGGAATGTAAAACAACCATATTTCTCTGCAGCTGAATACATCAGCTATGTGTCCCCAACCCAATATACCACAGGGGAAAAGTAACCTCCTAGGAGCCTGAACCCCTCTCAGCCTCATGCATGGGTGCTCCATCACATAGAGTAACAAAGGCTGGATACTTCCTATACTGCTTTTGTTATTTCTGTCAACCTTCATTTTATCCTTGAACAATAGAAAGCCAGCCGGGAACCACTTTATTCCCACCAAGAATGGGCACTTCTATCCTCCTCTGTCAATTTCATACAATGCCCAAGCTTCTCCTCAAACTTCTCTCACCTTAGCTGTAATCACTGCCCTATCCTTCTATGATACAAATCTAACTCAGTTTTGCATTTCATGCAACATTAATGCAGCTGTGAGCCATTAGCATGATGCAAAGGGTTGGAGCTCTAGCTGCAGTCCCTGTGTCATGTGATCTGGTAATAAATCTGTCATGAGATCTGCTAGGATAAGAGGTAAAAAGTAAGCTGATAAAGTTTGCTTATATGTGAGGTCACAGGTTCATAGGTTCAAAGGTTGGTACTAGGCTATTGGCCCTAGGGCCTATTCAAGCCTAGCCATAACAATTCCCAGGCTATTTCTTCCCACAGTATTTATTTCCCTGGACCCCTGTCTAGCAGAGCTACTGACATGATCCCGGGGATGAATTTCTAATCTCCCATCCAATCATCAAGGTTCCTCTTGGAGAGGGCCAAAGAGGTGCTCTGCTTGACATGTATGGACAGTCTATTCCAGAGTCTGGGGAGTCTCTGGATCAGGACCCTATCCCTCCAGCATGTTTTGTTCATTGTGATGACAAGGTTTAGATCCATGGAACGTGTGCCTCTGAGGGATTGTGATTTCTTTAAGTACAGCATGTCCAACAGCTCTGGGTTTGACATGGCCTTGCATGTTAAGCAGAGATTGCCTCTGAGTAGAGGATATGCGACCGAGTATAGATGGAGTTTTTTTAGATGGTCAGCATAGGGCATCTGCTTTAGGCCTGTGATTCTTTTAGTGAGGTATTTCTGCGGCCATTTCAGTTGCTGCAGATGTCTTGAGAGGTACATATCAAATGGGGCATTGTATTCTATAATTGGTCTAATGAGGGATGAGTACAGTGGGACAATGAACTGCTTTTTTCTGGATAAAAAGCCCTTAGTGATGTGGTGTGCCACATAGAAAGATTTCCTGACAGTTGTGGCAATGTGGTTATCGAAGATGAGACCACTGTCCACCTGTGTCCCTAAGTCTCTTATCACACTTTCAGTGTTTAGTGTACTGTCACCTATGTCATAATTCATGGATACATCTTTTTTTCCCAAAGGGAATAGCTATACATTTCTTGGCACTGAGCTTGAGCCCATGGCTTTGGCACCAAGCATCTGTTTCTGTAAGGCCTTTTTGTAGAATATCGACATCATTTGGGGATTCAATAATGGCTCCTTGTTTGCAATCATCTGTGAACTTTGTTAGCCAAAGTCCCTTAGTGTTGGTCTGTACTTCAGAGAAGTAGATGCCAAACAATAGTGGTCCCAGGACTGATCCCTGAGGTAATCCACTTGTCACTTGTCTGGAGCTGGATTTGGAGTTGGCTACTTTTACAGTGTGGGTTCTGTCAGTAAGCCAGTTGGCAACCCATTGAGTGATGTAGGGATTAATGCCCAGCTTAGTAAGTTTATCTATGATTCCAGAGTGGGGGATGGTGTTGAAGGCCTTGGTGAGGTCCAGATAGGCTGTGTGGACCACCTAACCTTTGTCCATGGCACTGGAGACTGATTCAAAGTAGTCAATCAGGTTCAGGAGACAAGATCAGCCCTTCACAAACCCAAAACTGCATGGGGTCCAGTGTTTGAAGGTTGCCAATGTCTTTGTTTATAAGTTCCATGATAGTTCGTTCCATGGCTTTGCAGATCAGGCTCATCAGACTGATGAGGCGGTAGTTCCCAGGATCCAAGGTGGATCCCCCCTTGTGGAGTGGGATAACTGTAGCTGTGCACCACTTGGTGGGCATGAAGCCTGATGTGATGTTATGATTAAACATGACACTTAAGTGAGGTGCCAGTTCATTTTGTAGTTCATGTAGTACACAGCCTGGGATGTCATCTGGTCCCATGGATGCTGTATTCTTAGCTTTGGAGAGTGTGTTTTTTTACCTGTGTGGCCGTTATTACTGGAATTTTGCAATCTTTCAGTATTGAGATGGGCCCTTTAGGGGGTGAGAGGGGGGTGAAGTTTGCATTGAATCGATCTGCCAGGATATTGGCAATATCCTTGGGATCAATATATTTAATACAGTTCTGTTGTAGCTCGGAGCAGATCTGAGCATTGCCATTTAGATTCTTGACATAACTATTGAATGCCTTGAGGTTGTCTTTGAAATCTTTAGCAATTTTATTTTTGTAACTAGCTTTGAAGGATGATATGAGGGATCTAAGCTTCTTACTGAGGCTGGTAAGGGAGTTTTTTGCATCTTATGATTTTCCTCTTTTCTGCAACAGTTTTTTTCCTTTTGTTGTAAAGTTTGTTTATGGCAAGGGACCACCAGATTGGCTACCTTTTTTTTTGGAGGAGAGCATCTTGGTTCTATTGGGGATGGCACGATTCATTCACGAGTGTATGTGCTCATACATTGCCTTAGTGTAGGATTCAGCAGTCGAACTTTCAGTTCCCGTCTGCATGGGTGTCATGAAGTTTGTCACTTCTGACTTGAGAAGCATGAAGGTGAGATTCAAAAATTCAATACTGATACCAGGTAGAGGTAAAACAACATTGCTGGATAGGAACACCACCAAAGATGAGTGTTTAACCTGGCAAACAGTGATAACCTGTTTCAGCTGGTAACTGATGTATGTGGAAACAGTCTTGAAACTGGGCTCTACTATGGATATCCACCCATCAACTCAGAAGAAGGAACAGGATTAGATGTCAAAAAGCACACAAATCTTCCAATATCACATCCTCTGTCAACTAGCTTTCATTCTCACTATGATATGGGTAAAAGATGAAGCTTATATGTCATTTGGTGGACAGCTGATAGTCAACAGGGTTGAAGATGTACAAAAAATAAGGTTATAGTAATTACAGCATTAATTCCAAGTCAATACCTTAAATAGGTTACCAATTAACAAAATTCAACATATTTTCCAGTCTGCTGTTGCCGATACTTGGTGTGTACTTAATCAATAGCTTAGTAATTCTGTCATTCTATGAAGCAGTCATTTCTAGCATCAGTAGCATTACATCCTGGGATGCTTCAATGGAAGTCGCATGTGCTCCAGTAAAGTTGACATAAAAAATATTTTTCCATGCAATTTTCTCTGTATCTGTATTTCTAATGTCTAGTCATGTGGTGTGAGTCACCATAGGGAGGACTTCTTTGTCATGCTGGGAACATAGCTCTCAACTGTCCATAATTTCTCAGAATGTCCATATTTTTGCCCCATGTGTTTGGTCTATTCTTCATGAGGACTGAAGTTTATTCCTCATAAGGATTGAAGTCATTAAATAATGACAGACATTTGAGTTTCAGACTTCATAACTTTTGAAAAATGCATACTGATACAAATTTTGTTATTCTAGCAACTGTCTAAGAGCAATATTTAAAAATTGAATCTATTTTTGCACCTCCACCCCAATATTTTTAGCTTCATCCAGAGTTCATGCATTAAGAGGTTGAGACGTAGAACTCTGAGGTGAATCCTACAGGTCTGACCTATTAGCTAAATAGAATCTACTTAGACTAAGGTTCTGACGTGCACATGTCAGGTAACTTTTCATTTTCATGGAAATAGCACTTATATTCAGATAGCTGCAAGAACAGCAGTGTGCTATTACATAAATAAGTGATAACAAAAAAATAAATAGGGCTACTTTAAGGCTGAGCTGGAGATGGTATTGATAAAATTTAAAGATGAATATGTGTAGAGATGGAAAACATCACATGCGAATCATAGTATCCTAATGAAAAAATATGAGGGAACCATAAGGACAAATGAGGCAGACAATACCTAGGTAATTAATAAGCTGTCAGCATTTCATAGATTTGATAATACTATGCAGGTTTAATAGGAAACAAACCAGTATGGGAGATATAGTCAATTTAGAATTGTTGAGCACTATGATCTGAATATATACTTTCAAATAGATATCAAACACATGAATAAAATCTGATTATTTCTGCCTTATATATGTCATGGATACAACAGCCGACGTTGAGAACATATGCTCTTTTTCTTTATGTTACCCGTTACATGAATTTTTCTTCAGATTCTCACAGTCATTCAGTAATCATTTTACATACTTTGAACATTACAAGTTCAAGCAGTTCCATAGCTAATCTAATAGTTGAAAGAAAGAAAGAAAGAAAGAAAGAAAGAAAGAAAGAAAGAACCATCATCATTGCCTGCTAGCCAAGAAACTAAAGGATTCCTGGAAATCTAGAAGAATCTAGATCATTGTGGAATATGTGCCTATCATGCACTTTTGCAAGTTGGTAGGTCTAGCCTTTAACTGATATTTAATTCAGTAACTTCAGAAAGCTGTCTTAAAACTGTTCATAATAACTGTACAGTCAGATGCTTACACAATTCCACCAGGTGCATTTATATAGGATTCAAGGAAATATTTTCTCATAGTTAGGAAGTGCAAAGTAGATAGATAGCTTGTTGTGCGTTGTAAGTAAATGTTGCTCAATAAAGCATTATTGTTAGTAAAAGCAAAACACATTTCTGTTGTTCATTTCTTCATGTTGATATTCAGTATAATGAAGTAATGCTTGAGTGATGTTAGAGTACTTCAGCCAGACACCAGTTGTGTTGTGTGTGCCTTGGAATGAAAAAAGTTAGGAGCTGTGAATGACATGAGAGTGCTGTGCTCTTATATTGCTTGTGCTAGCTAATGCTTATCAGGGCACTACTACTGAGAAATGTGTTATATTACGTATCGTTGCAGCTGTCATTTTATAAATTTATGACAGCTATATAAATCTTTGGAAATATTCAAGAAACAAGAGTTTGTCAAAAAATGAACTTTCATGGTTATAGTATAAATCCACTGGAAGAATGAAAGAATGCCCCCAAAATATTAAATCTCTGACAGCTGCAAAATAATCACAAATAATATTCCTATTAATAAAATGGGTTAGTATCTTCACCTCCATGTAATTGTGCAGTTAAAATATATTAGAAGGGTCACATCCTTATATTTCCATAATCAACAAACCACTACCTTTCAGAACCCATGAACATTTTGGCAAGAAGTTAATAATCTTACAGGTCTCTCAAAAAAAAAAAAAAACTCCTCTGCTGTTTTCTTCTGAATACTTTACTGCTGCATTCTGTACCTCTTTCATCATATCCATCACTACACCTCCTAAACATCCCCCTATTGAATACTACATAACTTGTTACTACTATAAAAAAAAATT
The DNA here is from genome assembly GCF_019279795.1 of Protopterus annectens. Lineage (NCBI taxonomy): Eukaryota > Metazoa > Chordata > Ceratodontiformes > Protopteridae > Protopterus > Protopterus annectens. The sequence goes on from NC_056730.1 coordinate 792,872,397, forward strand.
GTTACAAACTGTCAAGCTAATTGACTGTCTTCCTAATCATGGAATAACTGTCTCAGATGCCCTACTTCATTGCTTTATTAAGTTGGGTGTGTATACACAAACGTGTGTGTGTGTGTGTGTGTGTCTGTGTATGTGTGTTTATGTATGTGTGTATATATATATATATATATATATATATATATATATATATATATATATATAGTTTCACTCACAAAGAATAATTTTCCTAGCCAATGGAAAGAGTTATAATTCATTTCCATTCCATATAGAATAAACCAGGGAAAAAAACATTTGAATATAGACTTATCTCTTTTTCTTCATCTCGATAAACTTCTAGAAAGAGATGTATATAATCAGATTACAGACTTTTCCAATAAAACATCTTAAGCTCACATAAACATGGATTTATTAAAATGAGAACTATGTATGTTGTTTTATTCCCGCTTACACATATATTACTTATATTACAAATAATGGCTTCCTGAATGGGGTTGCATTTGTTGACTTGACAAAGTGTTTGACTGTGCTCATCATACCCTTTTTACTAAACATACTTGCAGAGCCTTGATTTAGTTGTTTTACTAGCAGTCTCTCTGAACAAACCTTTATTGTATGACCCAGCATTAAGATACTATCACACTACAAATATCTACTTAGGAGTCACTCAAGGCTCTGTATTTAGTCCTGTGGTTTTCTTCCTGCCCATACTCAGCATCACATGGTCAACTCTTCTATCAGGCATAGCCGTTGCTCATTCAGAGTTGATAATGGACATTTTGATAAGAAGCATTCCCAGAAGACTAAAACATATCCCCTGGTTTTCTAATGCTTGGTGATTACCCACCTATACCAGTATTTTTCTCCTACAAAGCTGCTAACCCCCCCATATACATTTTCAGGGTCTATCTTAGAACATCAGAGTTTCAAAACTTTGAATGTTCTAATATCGAACCCTATTCAGCGAAAGCTGGAAATATTGAAGCAACAGAAAACCACATTTTTTCCTAGGGAAAGAATTTGGTTGTCCATTTATGTTGCTTCGGTATTTTTAGTGATGTGGCGGAAAGTTATGGGTCATGTTCAGGAAAGTGTGCGATTGAGTGCGGGTTAGGTTAGTTAGGGTTAGGGTGCGGGTTAGTTATGTGTGCGATTGTGTGGATGTGAGGGTTAGGGCAGGTTAGGTGAGTTAGGGTTAGGGCGTGGGTCAGGTAAGTGTGCGATTGTGTGGATGTGAGGGTTAGGGTGGGGTAGGTGAGTTAGGGTTAGGGCGCAGGTTAGGCAAGTGTGCGATAGTGACAGACCTTATAGTTAGGGTTTGGGTTAAGGTAAGTGGATAGTTAGTGGTATGTGTATAGTTTAGTGTAGGGTTAGGTGTAAGATTTTAGGTGTATGTGTGTGGATTGCTGTTTGTTTGGTGTGCTTGTGTTATGTGTATGTGTTTTGGAACATCAAATTGTTTGCCTAGGAAAAAGTTTGCTGTTCTGTATGTTCGATGTTTTCAGCTTTCGCTGAATAGGGTTTGATATTAGAACATTCAAAGTTTAGAAACTTCGATGTTCTAGTATAGACCCACATTTTCATGGGGATATTATTTAAATAAAAGTTAGTTAAATGTAGAACCCTTAACTTATGGTTGTCACTTTTTCAAGCATCTGCACCTACTATTGCACTCAAAATATTAAAATTTCTACTAGTGTCAATGTTTCAAATGTTTTTCAACTTTATTAAACTCATGGTCCAAAGAAAATCTTGTCCTTTGATAAACAGTGAGTAAAAGTGCTTTAAAATTCAGGAATGAAATTATGGAGTAAATAAAAGTTCTTTGGCTTAGATAATGACCGCATAGTCAATCATGCTCTCAGATATCAGTGCAGGCTGGTAGTTAAACAAGAAAAAATCAACCATAGTAAGAATAAGCAAATAGTCATGTCTGCTAATTCTGATAGTTTAGAAACTTATCACAGGCATAGCACAACTTGACAACCCATCATAAAACAATCATTATTAATTTATATGTTTTTGCTTACTGGAAATGTTCATTCAGGAACTGAAATGTTCATTTTCGGCAGATGTCCAGGGAGAAAAGTTGAAAAACAAAGATAGAAATACATTTTTAACAATTTAAATGAAAAGAAAAACTCAACAAACATTTACAAAGTATTTCAAAGCAAACTATCAACAAACATTATTTAGAAATCATATCAGATAAAGGAAATACATATTTTTAAGATATTGTAAGTAGATTCAAAAATACTATATTAATACAGTTGTATAGTATCCATAGTGGACAGGGTTAGGATTGCATGCTTCAAACTGTAGGTGAGGTAGAGTTGCATAGTTGATTAGTTGTCAGATGATATGTAAGGATGGATTTGAATTGTTGTAGGTAGTTTAAAAACTTGAAGGGGTTTGGAAGTTTGTTCCATGACTTGAAGATGGTGACACTGAATAATGAGTCACCATAACAATTACTAGACTTATTAGCAAAAGTTAGTTTATGTTCTGACGATCTTCCACGTCTTCCAGTAAGACTTTAAAAATGGACCCCACCCTTCTTAAAAATGTTGTTATACTTGTTTCCAGTGGAGACCCAGCTATACTGCATCTGATTCCTGAACGACACATGTTCACTCCTCCCACTTCCACATTTAAACAAACAACTTGCTTAACTATCACATAGAACATCCAAAACACCTCTCTGGCCTACTTTTTTTACTGCCATGAAGTCACTTTTAAAAGCATAAGTTAATTTCTGGAAAACTTCAGAAAAACTCTGATCCCATCCCTAATTTATCTCCCTTCCATTCTCTGTAAGGTAGCCAGCATTGTCTCAAAACACCTGACTCATATATTTAATCTTTCACTCACTACTAGTTTAGTCCCTCCTCAGTTCAAACACATTCTAGCATACCTTATCCCTAAAGTCCCAATAGCTTTGTAGTTTGTCCATTCTTAGTCAAGAAACCAAATATTTTGAGAAAAGTCCTTATGATCAAATATTATACAAAAAAAATAAAACAAGATAGATCTGGCCACAGTACTCTTACAGCTATGTAATTACTCACCTACACAATTTACATGTCATCAAGAAATAAGCAATATGCAGGTGCTGTATTTGTCATTCTCAAAAGAGGATTCACAAGTATCACTCATTTCTTAGTTTTTATGAAATTGCATTGTTCTGTTCCAGTTCTTCCATCTTCTATTTGTCAACTACTACTTTTCCTTAAGAATTTTCTCAGTTGCTATCAACTCCAGATAAAGAGTAACAGTCACATTCTCATCTGGGATACTGGAAGGCTCTGTGATGGGTCCTACCTTGTTTTCTCTGATCATTAACCATTTAACTGATTCTGTTCACCTCTCTAATATATGTGCTGTGTTCCTATGCTGTTATTTAAAATGTGATTTAACAAAGACGATTAAAAAATTTAATTCCTTTACTTTAAATAGTGATGACATATTATGTAATTTACAAACAATAAAATGGAGAGAGAGAGAGAGAGAGAGAGAGAGAGACCTGTTTGTAGATTAGCTGTAATGTAAAACAAATCTTTATGGCTGTATTACAAACCACTCACTCTGCTTTCTCAGTCAGACAGTAGGAAACTCCATATCCATGTACACACACACTCACGCATGCACACACACACAATGCACACCTGCAAAGACACGCAGGTAGACATAAACAAAGATACTATAATGCATAGAAGCACACAGACTTGCAGCATTCAATACCAGTTTAACCTGCATACCTGATCTTTCCATTCAGAATCATATTGATCCTATAAAGGAACTTTCATCTAGTGCTGAATCCATGTAAGTAACTCACTCACAGCTCTCACAGCTACTTTTAGTGAACTTCAGGTTCATATTTTTTGTACATGGTGGCCTCCATACACCCCTTCAGGTGGAGTGGACACCCTTCACACCCACAACCAGTGAATATATCAACTGTGTGTAAAGTCAACAACTGTCGAGTTGACAGCATATGACTATTTAGGCAGTTGATCGGCAGTTGTGCAAGAAAGACAATCCCAGGAAGAGAAATATTCCCTTTCCATAGGTATTGTGTGATGTCATATTTAATATATTTAGATATCTATATCTATATAAAAGTAACTGGATGTATGGGGGAATGTAGTAGGGTCTTGCCTCTTGCAAAAAGTAATGTTTTAGTTTACTTTTTTTAATTTGGAAGTTGCATGTGCTGAGGATATTTCTCAGTGCATGCGTAGTGTATGTTGACTTCGGTGTTTTCAACCATGCGTGGTTGATATTTAGGCAGTCAACATTTGGTGTTTTTGCTAATGTGTAGTATACCTCTCTCTCTCTCTGTCTCTCTGTCTATATATATGTAAAATCTATGGTCATACACCATTGGGATAAAGGACAGATTCTACTGACAATGAAAGTAGCATTCAGTGAATTCACTTGACAACACTGGGGCTCAGTGAAACAGTGTTAGAATAACTGACAGGCTTATCTCCACCACCAGCATCAGGCAGTGGTCATCCAACACATACAAACACACAAACACTAACAATAAGTAGTCATGTGCAATGACATGTGGCACCAACTCAAACACTACCCTTTAACTGCACAGATACACACCAAAAGGCACACTTGCATACACTTGAATACACATTCATATACATGCTGCTTACCTGCAGTGGATGGCAGACAGGGTGAAATTGTTTCACTTCATCTTGCACAGTTTCTCCCAATATAATTCATGGGTGCAGCACTGTCATTAACTGGGTGCACCTACTCAACTTGTGCAATATCCTGCAAGTACCTTACTGTAAAGGATGCATATCTATGAATCATCTTACTACACAATTCTTCTCTGCAAATCACTGCACCATGAAGTACAAAGACCACAGAGTACCATAGTTATATGTGGTGCCTTAAATCCTCACTCCCTACCAGCACAGCTCTGTGTTACATGCCACTGCATTATGACCTGAGACCACATTGCCTAGCACAGGAATCTGATGGGTGGCTTTCCATATTAGATAGACAGTCTATGAATTCCAGCTGTATCTTGTAAAATAATTTGATAACAAGTATATCTATGGCTAATAAATGTGGTACAAATTTTAGACAGATATTGTCTCATCCCCCAATAATCATATTACTGATGATTTGACTGTACAATCAAGCATATTTACTGCAACATATTCAAAAATAATATTATCTATTTATTTAAAGTATAAGATTTATTTTAAAAAAGTAACAACAAATCCTTGGCACCTCAGCCTTGAAGACTTCAAGTAGATGAATGATTTATAAAGCTCACTTCCATTATTTATATGATCAGTGATAATCAACTAATTAACAGCATTTAAATCCACAATGACCTTTATGCAAATACTGCCAGACATTCAAACCCCAGAGGTAGCAAGTATGATACTTTAACATAAAATTACTCTCCATATATAGTAACAGTTATTTTACTTCTGTTTTTAGAGGGAGCGTTTTTAAATAATACCATAAATTCAAATTCTATTAACTTGTGTTTAAATTCTAGGTACTGGATTAAATGTACAGTAGTTACATATATCCATATCCTTTTCTAAGATTATTTTCCTTACTCCGTTTTCTTTTTGCTATATATACCTTAGGGCAACTACAATAAATAACATAAATTACCGGTTCTATATTATATGTTAAATATTGCTGTATATTTAAACTTTAACATTCATAATACAATCACTCTCTTGCTTCATATGTATACATGCATGACTGTCATCACATTTATGATTTCTTTTTTTTTTCTGAATTACTCTACTAAGGAAAAAAAAATAAACTGCTATTTGCTATTTTATCTGAAATACTCTATCCTATTCTGAAAGCAAATCTAGGGCATATTGGTAAAAAAATATTTACTATTTAATCTTGGTGTAACAACTCCCAGTGCTTATTTATTAATTCCAGCTTCAGTGCTGTATATACAGAAACTATACACTAAAAAATCCCTGTTATTGACTAGACCCATCCACTTTTTTTCTTTTATTGCACTTTTCTTTACTACACAGTTGGAATTTTTTATCTTTTTATGTGCATCACATATTTATTCTACTGCATGCAATAATTATTTTGTGTACTTTATTCTGTATTATTTATTCATAATATAAATAATTTTGTTTTTGAAATCATATAACAGAACAAAGTTTTGCCTTTACAAGTCCATCAATTACTTTTAATGATAACTATCTCCATGTGGAAAAGTTATGAAAGATGTTGCTTTCCTATTAATCTTTGATAAATACTTGCATGTATTATGAATAGTTCTCCATTTAAAATTTGCATTTACTTTTTCTATATCTTGCATGTAAACTCCAATCCATGTTGATTATGGTGAAAAAGCTTACCAGATCATTCGTTTCACCTCCTAAAACATCCATAATAAATAACACAATACATAAAGAAACAATTATCTTTTTAGTTTAAAATTAGAAATGTTAAGTGCAAATATATTGCATTTCAAATTTT